>NC_072769.1:32386122-32565807 GCF_022539595.1 Amphiprion ocellaris
GTTAATGTCTCCAGGTTCACATTAAAACTGTCCTCTGATGCATCTGTCCACAACAACATGTCTTTCTATCTTTCACCACAGTCTGTCCACATTCCAACTGTCCTCTGACGTCTTTTGGTTTTCCGGCTCTGATCTCAAACTCAGCTGGTTTCGTTTTAACCTGCAGCTTCTTCAGTAAACGTTTTTTATTAAATGAATTAATTCTCTTTTGATAAACTTTGGTTAAAACCTCAGTCTGATGATCTGATGTAGCTTCTGATGGACGTAGAAACACATATTTATACTGCAGTATTTGTATTTTCAGTGAGTATTACAACAATTGCAACAACAAAGTCCAGAACACACAATGAAAGAGTCGTCTGTAAACACACCGTGAGTTCTGGTGACTGAAGCTTCCTGCAGCCAATCAGTGAACCAGGTGAGCTGATGTCACACAGGTGAGCAGGTGTCATAGCGGCCGGTGTCCAGTCTCCAGCAGCAGAGCCTCCAGCGTCAGCCGGCTGTGGGGGGGGATGAAGGGCTGGTGGAGCCAGCAGGACAGGTAGACGAGGCAGAGGTCAGGGGTCATGGTGTGGGCCACTTCCTGTAGGATGGTCCGTTTGAGCTGCAGCTCCTGGCTGTAGGCAGCCAACAGGAAGTGACACGACTCCTCTGAAAGGGCACGGAGAAGCAAAGTTTTACCCTCATACTGTGAATATTTCCAGGTCCTTTAAGTCCATAGCGGTGGGTCCAGCTTCATCACTTTTTAATGGACATTTCCCATCATTTCTGCAATCATTCTGGACCAGTTTATAATATTTTAGACATTTTTTCATAATTGTGTACAAATTCTGAACATTTTTATGCCATTTTAGACTAATTTTAAGTCCTTTCTGAGTTTCTGATTGTCATTTTAGACATTTTGGACATTTTTTTTTATCTTCCTGGGCAAATTTCGAGTAATTCTGGACAAGCTTCATATCACTTTGGACATATTTTGAGAAATGTGGACATATTTTTTCAGTTCTGTGGTTGTGTGACTCTTTGGTTGTGTTGTGTCTCTTTGTGGTCATTTTGTGTCTCTCTGTTGTTGTTTTGTGTCTTTTTGTGGTCATTTTCGTCTGCATTCATTGTAGCTCCATTGAATCCTGGTATCTGAGCTCCACTGATCAGGGCTTTGGGCTGCTGTGATCAGTTCGGATCAGATTCAGTGCTGCTGCAGTCACCAGGTGTGTGTTGACATCAGCCAGGTGTGTGCTGACATCAGCCAGGTGTGTGTTGGCATCAGCCAGGTGTGTGCTGGCATCAGCCAGGTGTGTGTTGGCATCAGCCAGGTGTGCTGGCATCAGCCAGGTGTGTGTTGACATCAGCCAGGTGTGTGTTGGCATCAGCCAGGTGTGTGTTGGCATCAGCCAGGTGTGTGCTGGCATCAGCCAGGTGTGTGTTGGCATCAGCCAGGTGTGTGTTGGCATCAGCCAGGTGTGTGCTGACATCAGCCAGGTGTGTGTTGACATCAGCCAGGTGTGTGTTGGCATCAGCCAGGTGTGTGTTGGCATCAGCCAGGTGTGTGCTGGCATCAGCCAGTGTGTGTTGGCATCAGCCAGGTGTGTGTTGGCATCAGCCAGGTGTGTGCTGACATCAGCCAGGTGTGTGTTGACATCAGCCAGGTGTGTGTTGGCATCAGCCAGGTGTGTGTTGGCATCAGCCAGGTTGTGCTGGCATCAGCCAGGTGTGTGCTGACATCAGCCAGGTGTGTGTTGACATCAGCCAGGTGTGTGTTGACATCAGCCAGGTGGTGTTGACATCAGCCAGGTGTGTGTTGGCATCAGCCAGGTGTGCTGCAGGTGGACTCACCCAGCTGTTTGGAGCTCCAGCTGTGGAACAGAGGAATCTTCCTGCCTTCGGGTCCAAACTGAAACTCCTCCAGGTCCTGAATGCCTTGCTGTGACGTCACCAGACGCTCCATCTTCATTACCACGGCGACCTGACAGGAAGAAGACGACATCGTGACCACCTGTCTCCTCACCTGTCTGCTCACCCGTCTCTTTGTCACATGAACGATGTCAAGCGAAGCGTCACCATTTTGTCGACGACCTCCTGCAGTTTGATGCATTTGTCCTGCAGCTCTGCAGCTGCAGCCGCCTGCTGCGACGCTGAGGATGATGAAGATGAAGAAGATGATGAAGATGATGAAGATGAAGACTCGTCCACCAGCAGTCGATCACTCTGTGAGCTGAAGGAGAAAAAACACCTGTTTCAGTGCAAACATTTAATAGTTCTACATCAGACAGATACGCAGTACACAGCAGAGTACAGTACTGTAGTACTTCACAGTAATCAGATTACTTCTACGGTGAACAGTAAAGTACTTCCTCCGATAAACGATCAATAACAAACATTTTAGAAACATTATGTTGAAAATTCAGAAATCAAAACCACAAAATGAATCCAGTCTGCCTGCATAAACATGTGTACTAGTACTGCAGTACTATTACTTCAGCCACATGAAGATTCGTCTACTTATACTGCAGCAGCTGTAACAGGTGTAGTACTGTTATTTCAATCACTTATGATGTCTGCTTGTACTGCAGTGTCTGTAACAACTCTAGTAACTGTAGTATTTTTACTTCAGTCATATGCTCATGTGTGTACTTGTAAGCAGTAATTGTAGTGCTTTTACTTCAGTCACATGACAACTTGTGCACTTGTACTGCAGTAACTATAGAAAATGTAGTATTTTTATTTCAGTCCCATTATGTACTTGTACTGCAAAAACTATAGTAACTTTAGTACCTTTACTTCAGATAACTTTCGTACTTATACTTTAGTAAGTGTACCATTTTGATCTCACTAACATGAGGACTTGTGTACTTCAGTAACTAAAGTAACTATAGTCACTCTAGTACTTTTACCTCAGTCACAAAGCTCATGTGTTTCTACTGCAGTAACTGTAATAAATGTAATACTTTTACTTCAGTCACATTATGACTTGTCTACTGGTACTGCATCAGCTGCAGTAACTGTACTTTTACTGCAGTTTCTGTAATAACTCTAATAACTGTAGTACTTTTACCTCAGACACATGACAATTCATATACTTGTACTGCATTAACTATAGCAAATGCAGCACCATTACCTTAGTGTTAGAAGAAAATTGAGTGTTCACATGATCATATATCTCTGTGCTAAGTTTCAGTAGTTTTCTACTTGCCTGTACACTCGCAAGAATGTATGTTGTAACCACATTGCCACACATGCAGCTTACAGTCACAACACACATACACCTCACCTGCTAAACATTCTCATTCTCACGAGAAAATTCTTCTTCTCACACCACACATATGTTTTGTCTCAGAGCGTGGGACCGCCCCACCCTCTGCTTTTTTGTAACCTATGCTTTATTATAAATAAAGGGATAAGGAACTGCTCGGCGCGTCTCTGCCTCAGAACGTGAGCTGAGCAGGGTGCCCTTGTACAAGAAATCTCTTTGTCTGTGTTTGATCTGTTTCTCTCCTCTCAGTTCTGTGATCCAGGTTGGAGTCAGCCCGCTGGAGGCGGTAATCCTCTGACATAATTCTTGGTCCTTCGAGCCGGATTCGAACCAGCGACCTAAGGATGAGAAGCCTGAGATCCCGCTGAGTGGTTAACCTGAAGTCTGTCGACAGCCAGTCACCCAGGGTGCCTGAAAAGACCCAGGACGTGAATTCGGACCTGGGCCAGGGTTAGAACCAACCCTCACGGTGATTCTCTGGTTTTTCCATCCGAACTACAGATCACTAGAACGAGAGTGAGTATCCACACGCAAAGAGAGTGAATGGGTTTATGAATTTTAGCCGTAAATAAAATTCTGGGTTTTCGAGTTTTAGCCATAACAGAAACCTCGGCTCCAAGAGGGAGCGCTCAAGATGAGCATAGAAGTCCTAATATACTTGGACAAAGCGCTTGGATGAGAACAAAAGTCCCTTGTGGATGAGTTCAAAAGTCCCATAAAATCGATTTTGGATGAGCACAAAAGTTCCTAGTGAATGAGTGCAAAAGTCCCAGAAAAGACTAGTCTGGATGAGGACAAAAGTCCATAATGGATGAGTCCAAAAGTCCCTTGGATGAGCACAAAAGTTCTTAGTGAATGAGTGCAAAAGTCCCAGATAAGTAGCTACAGAACAGTCAGTCAGTACTGTTACAAAATACCCAGTCAGCGGTAAATAGGAGTGAATGAGTCTGTTTGTGTTCTGTGTTTTGAGAAACGCTCATTAAAAAACTCTAGTGAGTTTGCGATCTCAATTTTTTATTTTATCCAATAAGGATCACGTACAAACGGTGTTTTGAGTAAGCTCTGCCCGCAGTAAATTAGTTACTGTAGAAGCTTGGTGGAGGAACTTCACTCAATTTCACCTCATGTTTGTGACATCCTTAGAGGAACCCTCATAGTGTAAAATTAAAAAGTTTGGTAATTATCCATTTTGTATCTAAAGACGGAGAAATAAAAACTAAATATTTCTGGACTCCTCCGTCAATAAACTCTCTACTAGTAGATTTACAAGTTGAAACATTTTATGAGAGCGGTGGAATAACAGTAAATAACAGAGAAATTAACCTAGAAACAGCAGAAGAAATAGTTTTTAAATTGGAGTGTTCTGACATAGACAGAGAAGATGGGGAGTAAATCATCGCAACCTTTATCCAAGGACGGTCTGTTCATGGAGAAAAAGCCTCCCTGGAGCAGGCCAGATAAGCATAAGATGGATAAGAAAACATAATTGCACTGGAAAACTGGACACTAAAGATGTCCTGCGTCTCCAAGTCGATCTAAAAACAGAAATATCTCAAATAACGAAAAAGAAGAAAAAGGGCAAGAGAACAGAAGAATATGAAGCAAGTGACAAATGGTTAGAAGAATGTCTGCGAAGGGGTAAACAGAGACAGGAAAAGAAAACAAGGAAAAGGCAATAAAAATCGCAGCAGCTCTAGTGAAAACAGATGAAGAAACAGCCGTGAATAGGCAGAGAGCACAAACCAGAGTAGAAGAAAATGAAGCTGCAGATAAACAGGAGCCAAGGTCAAGTCCAAGCAGAGGAGTAAAACAAGACGAGACAGAGAAAAAACAGAGGGAGCTGACGGAGCGAGCTAGAACTCGTGCACAGGAGCGAGAGAGAAAAGGAAAAAGAAAAATAAAGAAACTCAAAGAACCTAACCTATATCCACACAATGACTTAGAACAAACGGTACGCCGTTTCAGACCAGGACATGACATTGACAAGGATATAGAGGACTGCGACGACTGCGGACCGACTCACTTCGACTATGTCCACTTATAGAAGTTGCAAACCCGAGGTTTGGCCAACCTACGGGCGAGCAAGACGACCGTGGTGGACCCATTGTAGACGTACAACCAACAATGCTGGTTTACAGACCTTGGAGTAATCATGACAGAAAGAAAGCCACATCGGGTATCCCACACCCAAAAGATGGTCTGAACGAATTTATCAATGGCATGCAAGGACTTAGAGTGAGCTACAGATTAAATGGTACAGAACTACAACAGTGTTTACAGGACGTTCTGACCTCAGACTGGGGAAGAGTACGGGGAGACTATATAGGACTGGACACTAGAGGAAGCCCTCTAACATATGACAGCCCAGATATGCTCAAACAAATAGCTGACCTTTTAGACAGGGTTCGCCTCGAGTGGCCAGTGAGGGTGGATTATGCAGCCATAGGAGAAACCAAACAAAAAGAAGGAGAATTGGCAGCAGAATATAAACACAGGTTGGAAAAAGTGTTTAGAGCCAATTCAGGCATCCAGTAGGATGAAGCCGAGGGATCTCCTTATCAACAGCAATTAAAAATGCATTTCTTAAAGGGATTACTCCCACCATTAAGATACCATGTGGAAAAACACTGGGCAGACCAAAACACAGGCTCAGTAACACAGGCTGTTAACCAAGCTACTCATGCTGAAGGGGTACAGAAAAAAAAAAAACAAACCCAAAGCTCAGTTTATGTAACTGAAAACCTTGTAGCCTACAGCCACAGACAGAACTATCCTAGGAGAAGAGGTAGAGGCCGTGGTAAAGGCCATTTGCGTGGACATTATCAGACACGCACAGAAGACTCAGATCAACAACAGAAAGATCGTGAGCAAAAATTGTGCTATATCTGTCACAAGCCAGGACACATCGCGAGAGAGTGCAGACACAAACCCACACAAGTATGACTAGTGGCTGATGATGACAGAAAACAGGTAGTAACACCTGTTTCAGATAGGGAACAAGAAGTGCAGCTTGTGCAAAATGCAACTACACTTGAAAATAAGAAAACACAGCCCAGCTCAGCTGCACAAACAAGCTCACACACACAAGGTCACATACAGAAAGAGCGAGAACAGAGTGATACTGACACCCAGCTTGATATTTTCAGTATGGTTAAAGCAGCGCATGATAAGGACTCACCCACTAAACCAATTTTGATAAATGGCAAAGTTTTTAACTGCTTATGTGACACAGGAGCATGTACTACAGTTCTTAGAGAGACTTTTCCTGTGATGAGACTCTCCAACAATGTAGTTTGAGTAAAATCTGCATCAGGACATGTGACTCCTCTTAGAACCACACATCCTGCCACCATTCTAGATCCAGACTGCAACAACAGCGCCAAAATGTCAGTATTAGTGGATTCATCTTGTCCAGTAAACCTATTAGGACGAGATACCATGGTTAAACTGAATATTGGAGTTATCCCCGACAAAGATGGTAAAATGACTGCAGTTACACTACAAACTGCATGTCTGGTGGAAGGAGCAGGTGTTCCACATTTCTTTTGGAGTTTAGACCTGGTGGATGAGCCTACATCTCGCCACCTACTAACTATGGCAAAAGACAAGTTGGAAGAAACTCCCCGGAGTCCAGATGTGATTGATTCCATGGCACCCTCCGACCTGCATTGCACATTGCGATATAAAAAGGATCCTGGACCAGATGAACAATATGATAAGAGAGTGCATGCAGTAAAATGCCACACTATCTGTCTCCAAGCTATGTATGTTCTGGCATCAGGCGATTCCTGTTGTTCAGTAATAATGGGACAGGAACTAAAATCAATAAGCAAAATCACACCTGCACATGTCTCGTTGACAAAAACTAAGAGTCACCAGTGGTGAAACATGCCTTTTATGTTGGAGAAAGCCAAAAGAGATGACTATTCAAAACCTGATGATGATGGTTGGAGTACAGGCAAAAACACACAAATTAGGAAAAAGGTTTTGAGACTGTATGTAGGAGTCACGCCACAGACACACCTAGATGAAAAGAACTGACCATTAGAAAAACCACAGTTTGCACTGTCATTAGAGCATATGCAATTATTAGGTGCGTTACCATCTGCATTATGGTCTACAAGCCCGACAGATGTGGATTAATAAAAGATCAGGATCCTATAAAAGTGAAATTAGTCAAATCAGACAGACCAAAATTAAAACAATATCCACTGACTCAGGAAGCACAGGAGGGTATAGGACCAGTCATAGAGGACATGTTGAAGGCAGGAATACTACGAAAAACTGACACACCTATTTGCAAAACTCCTATTTTTCCTGTAAAAAAGGCAAATGGAAAATGGAGAATGGTTCAAGATCTACGAGCAGTAAATGCTATAGTAGAACCCGAACCTGTGGAAGTAGCCAATCCACATACTCTTTTGAACAGTATAGGCTCTCGAGACAAATGGTTTAGTGTTGTAGATTTATCCAATGCATTATTCTCTGTTCCATTGGACAGAGAATCCCAAGATTTATTCGCATTCCAATACAATGGTCAAATGTATACCTATACCAGACTTCCACAAGGTTTCACAAATAGCCCAACTTTGTATTCCCAAGCTCTGCGTGCCTCTATGACTAGGTGTTCCCCCCTGATAAACGGTCAGTACTTACTATATGTCGATGACATATTAATAACTGGACATACCAAACAAGACTGTGAAAGAAACACGTTGACAGTGTTACAACACCTGTATACTGAAGGTCATAAGGTCTCTAAAACGAGAATTCAACTCTGCCAACCTGAGGTTGTATATCTAGGTCATATTCTCTCACAGAATGGCCATTTTGAATACTCCTCAACCTGAAACCAAACAACAAATGATGTCATTCCTCGGTTTGTGTAACTACTGCAGAACGTGGATTCCTGACTATACTAAAAGTGCTCAGCCACTACAGAATTTAATACATGGGAAACAGATGACCATGATAGACAAAATACAGTGGACACCTGAAACTATAGACTGTTTCACAAAGTTGAAAGTGTATTTGCAATCAGATACAGTGCTAGCTTTCCCAAATTACTCTCTACCATTCACTTTATTTGTCTCATCGCATCAGGGATTTATGTCAGCGGTACTTACACAACCTTTTGGTGTAAAACACCGACCTTTAGCATTCTATTCTAAAAAGTTGGATGCAGTGGCTTCTGGCTTACCTACCTGCGTGCAAGCATGCACAGCTATAGCTGAAGCTATAGAAGCTAGTTCTGATATTGTTTTGACACATTAGACATCAAAGTTGAACACAATGTTCCTTTAGTCTTATTACAGACACCATTACCATTTATTACAAACACAAGACTGCTAAGCCTCATTTCCATTCTGTTATCTAATCCTCAAATCTCCTACACTCAATGCAAAAAGGTTAATGTTGCGAGCATGCTTGCTACTCCATTAGATGGAACACATCATTGTTGTAAAACTGAGGTGGAGCATGAAACTGCGCCTCGTGATGACATTTTTAAAACACCACGGCCTCAACAACAGCACCTGTTTGTTGATGGCTCTGCACAGAAAGATGAAAAAGGAAGGAACCGTGTGGGCTACGCAGTAACTACAGAAACCACACTTATTGAGTCTGGTTCACTTCCTCCTTCTTTCTCAACTCAAACAGCTGAATTACATGCTGTCACTCGAGCGTGTCAACTCTCCGAAGGGAAAGACATTTGCATTTGGACTGATAGTCAATATGTTTTTGACTCTGTGCATCATTTTTCACGTGTTTGGGCACATCGTGGCTTAACCACAGCAACTGGGAAGCCACTCACCCACAGTAGAATGATGTTAACACTCTTAGAGGCAGTTTCACTACCCACCTCACTTTCTTTGTGTAAATATGCTGCTCATCAAAATGATGATTCCTCCATTACTAGAGGAAATAACAAAGCTGATCTAGCTGCAAAAGCTGCCGCTTTTATGACATAGCTCTTTTCCCATCTCTGAATTGTGAACTGTTGAAAGATGCACAACTATCTGCTCCCATCTCTGAACAAAAAACTTGACACAAAAGAGGGGCGACCACAAAAGATGACATTTTGCATATTGACAGTAAACCTATCCTTCCTAAATCATTGCATGCCACAGCAGCTTTGGTGAGCCATGGTGTTACCATGTCTCAACAGGAGGGAGGGTAACACAAAATTTTAAAAATTTTGAAATTTCTGCTAAACAACATGTTGCAAAGTGCATGATTTGTCAAAAACACAATTCACAGGGAAATCAGAGACCGAAAAGAGGACAATTTCCTACACCTCCACATCCATTTCACACCATACATATGGATTTTATAGAATTAAGCGACTCCAGACACGGAAAATACGCATTAGTCATTGTATGTGCTTTGTACAAATGGGTTGAAATTTACCCATTAAAGAAAAATGATGCTCTAAGCATGGCTAAATGTCTAGCAGGACATTACATTCCAACATACAGCATACCACGAGTAATTAGATCAGATAATGGCACACACTTTGTGAATGAAACAGTGCAGCACCTAGCAGAAGCATTAGGAATGTCTCTAAAAAACCACTGTGCATATCACCCACAAAGTGCAGGACTGGTGGAAAGAACAAATGGCACCATAAAACAAAGGCTAAGAAAAGCAGTAGAAGAAACAAAGAGACCATGGACAGATTGTTTATCCTTAGTAAAAATGTGGATGAGAATAACTAAAACAGAAAAAGGTTTAACCCCTTTTGAAATAGTGTATGGACGACCTTTTCCCATGCCAGCTTTTAACTCTGATTTAGTGAAATCAGAAAGAGAAAATAATCTAGCAGACTGGATGAGAGACTTGTTGAACACACCCAGGTGGGAGGGACCCTACCAAGTACTATTAACAACACCAACCGCAATCAAAATAGCAGAGAGACCATCCTGGATACATCTATCACATTGTAAACTAATAACAGAGGCAGTCAAAGAGATACATAGTGACCAAGACTAGAGTTTCCTATAGGGCAGTCTACTGGACAGTATGCAGGACTAGCCTGATGCGTCTGGGGACACAGACTGACAAGTCTGGCACTATAGGCTAGTGAAGAAACCAACGCGGATGCCTCCTCAGGCCAAAACCGCCCTATGTATTCTCTGCAGGTGACTGACCCATTAACTCTGAATGGTACCCAAGTGTACGGTCCATCTGATGATGGAGGCCTATGGCAGGCCTTGCCACCACACTGGAGTGGAATCTGCACTCTTGTGTATCTCACACCTACAATTCAGGTATATAATGAATTAAAGTATAGCACTCATCACTATCCTCATTATAGACCAAAGCGTGATGTTGGTTTAACCTCAGAAGGAACTAAATTCTTAGGAGGATCGTTGCCATGGTGGGGAACCATTAATAATGCTTATAACATTGACAAATTACATGTACAATTGGAAAATCTAACTTCTGTTGTGTCAGACGGTTTTGCTGCACTCACTCCATGGGTTGCAGCTGTACGTGCCACTCTAATACAACACCGCATGGCACTGGACATCCTCTTAGCCTCACAGGGAGGCCTCTGCCACGTTATAGGTGATCAGTGCTGCACATACATACCTGACATTGCTGGTAACATTTCCAACACAGTAAATCATCTTAATGACCTACTAGCAGATATGAAAAAGGATGACGTTGACCTCACAGGAGAATGGAGTTTTTGGGATTGGTTATCATGGGGAGACTGGAGAGGGAAAATTCTTTCTTTAGCAATGCCTTTAATTGTAATTCTAGTTTTACTCTGCATTTTTACTACTTGTGTAATCCCATGCATCAAATCTTGTATTACTCGCCTTGTTGCTGTACAAATGCATATTCTGTTTTCCCAATATCAACATCTGCCTCAGGACGACACCAATAACGCACCTGGAGGTGCAGACTCGTCAACGGATTCTGGTTCCGAGGCAGAAGATTCTGTGTAAATACTCTAGTGACTAGGCCAATGAACTTCCTATGTCATTACTTCTCTCTGTCTCTTATCCTATTTTATCTTGTTTACCTTATCATGTTATTTTGTGTTCTTTAATATTGAATTAATGCATATAATCATGATGACCAACAGGAGGGAATGTTAGAAGAAAATTGAGTGTTCACATGATCATATATCTCTGTGCTAAGTTTCAGTAGTTTTCTACTTGCCTGTACACTCGCAAGAATGTATGTTGTAACCACATTGCCACACATGCAGCTTACAGTCACAACACACATACACCTCACCTGCTAAACATTCTCATTCTCACGAGAAAATTCTTCTTCTCACACCACACATATGTTTTGTCTCAGAGCGTGGGACCGCCCCACCCTCTGCTTTTTTGTAACCTATGCTTTATTATAAATAAAGGGATAAGGAACTGCTCGGCGCGTCTCTGCCTCAGAACGTGAGCTGAGCAGGGTGCCCTTGTACAAGAAATCTCTTTGTCTGTGTTTGATCTGTTTCTCTCCTCTCAGTTCTGTGATCCAGGTTGGAGTCAGCCCGCTGGAGGCGGTAATCCTCTGACAGCACCAAAATTCATGAGGATTTTTTTTTCAAAGAAAACCTTTCTGGAGTGATTTTCACGGCCTCCTTTACATTATTTCATCATATGGCACGTTTTTACAACATGTTGAAAAATCGCATTTTTTTTTCGACATAGTATAGTAAGGCGTTTTTTTTGCACCAAAATTCATGATGATTTTTTTTTCAAAGAAAACCTTTCTGGAGTGTTTTTCACGGCCTCCTTTACATTATTTCATCATATGGCACTATTTTACAACATGTTGAAAAATCGCATTTTTTTTCGACATAGTGTACTATGGCGTTTTTTTGCGCCAATATTCATGATGATTTTTTTTTTTTAAACAAAACCTTACCATAGTGTTTTTCACGGCCTCCTTTACATTATTTCATCATATGGCACGTTTTTACAACATGTTGAAAAATCGCATTTTTTTTCGACATAGTATACTATGGCGTTTTTTTTTGCACCAAAATTCATGATGATTTTTTTTTCAAAGAAAACCTTTCTGGAGTGATTTTCACGGCCTCCTTTACATTATTTCATCATATGGCACGTTTTTACAACATGTTGAAAAATCGCATTTTTTTTTCGACATAGTATAGTAAGGCGTTTTTTTTGCACCAAAATTCATGATGATTTTTTTTTCAAAGAAAACCTTTCTGGAGTGTTTTTCACGGCCTCCTTTACATTATTTCATCATATGGCACTATTTTACAACATGTTGAAAAATCGCATTTTTTTTCGACATAGTGTACTATGGCGTTTTTTTGCGCCAATATTCATGATTTTTTTTTTTTTTTAAACAAAACCTTACCATAGTGTTTTTCACGGCCTCCTTTACATTATTTCATCATATGGCACGTTTTTACAACATGTTGAAAAATCGCATTTTTTTCGACATAGTATAGTAAGGCGTTTTTTTTGCACCAAAATTCATGATGATTTTTTTTTCAAAGAAAACCTTTCTGGAGTGTTTTTCACGGCCTCCTTTACATTATTTCATCATATGGCACATTTTTACAACATGTTGAAAAATCGCATTTTTTTTCGACATAGTATACTATGGCGTTTTTTTTTGCACCAAAATTCATGAGGATTTTTTTTTCAAAGAAAACCTTTCTGGAGTGATTTTCACGGCCTCCTTTACATTATTTCATCATATGGCACGTTTTTACAACATGTTGAAAAATCGCATTTTTTTTTCGACATAGTATAGTAAGGCGTTTTTTTTGCACCAAAATTCATGATGATTTTTTTTTCAAAGAAAACCTTTCTGGAGTGTTTTTCACGGCCTCCTTTACATTATTTCATCATATGGCACTATTTTACAACATGTTGAAAAATCGCATTTTTTTTTCGACATAGTATACTATGGCGTTTTTTTGCGGCAATATTCATGATGATTTTTTTTTCAAAGAAAACCTTTCTGGAGTGTTTTTCACGGCCTCCTTTACATTATTTCATCATATGGCATGTTTTTACAACATGTTGAAAAATCGCATTTTTTTTCGACATAGTATACTATGGCGTTTTTTTTTTGCACCAAAATTCATGATGATTTTTTTTTCAAAGAAAACCTTTCTGGAGTGATTTTCACGGCCTCCTTTACATTATTTCATCATATGGCACGTTTTTACAACATGTTGAAAAATCGCATTTTTTTTTCGACATAGTATAGTAAGGCGTTTTTTTTGCACCAAAATTCATGATGATTTTTTTTTCAAAGAAAACCTTTCTGGAGTGTTTTTCACGGCCTCCTTTACATTATTTCATCATATGGCACATTTTTACAACATGTTGAAAAATCGCATTTTTTTTCGACATAGTATACTGTGGCGTTTTTTTTTGCACCAAAATTCATGAGGATTTTTTTTTCAAAGAAAACCTTTCTGGAGTGATTTTCACGGCCTCCTTTACATTATTTCATCATATGGCACGTTTTTACAACATGTTGAAAAATCGCATTTTTTTTTCGACATAGTATAGTAAGGCGTTTTTTTTGCACCAAAATTCATGATGATTTTTTTTTCAAAGAAAACCTTTCTGGAGTGTTTTTCACGGCCTCCTTTACATTATTTCATCATATGGCACTATTTTACAACATGTTGAAAAATCGCATTTTTTTTTTCGACATAGTATACTATGGCGTTTTTTTTTGCACCAAAATTCATGAGGATTTTTTTTCAAACAAAACCTTACCATAGTGTTTTTCACGGCCTCCTTTATATTATTTCATCATATGGCACGTTTTTACAACATGTTGAAAAATCGCATTTTTTTTTCGACATAGTATACTATGGCGTTTTTTTTTGCACCAAAATTCATGATGATTTTTTTTTCAAATAAAACCTTTCTGGAGTGTTTTTCACGGCCTCCTTTACATTATTTCATCATATGGCACTATTTTACAACATGTTGAAAAATCGCATTTTTTTTCGACATAGTGTACTATGGCGTTTTTTTGCGCCAAAATTCATGATGACTTTTTTTTCAAACAAAACCTTTCTGGAGTGTTTACTTCAGACAGCCAGGACAAAAAAACGTTTTGTGGACCAAAGGCTTTTCTATGACGTTTTTAGAGCGACATGCTATCCTATGGCCTTTTTAGAGCGACATGCTATACTATGACGTTTCAAGAGCGACATGCTATACGATGACGATTTTTGGACGACATGCTATACTATGACTTTTTTAGAGCGACATGCTATACGATGATGTTTTTAGAGCGACATGCTATACTATGACGTGTTTAGAGTGACTTGCTATACTATGACGTTTTTAGTGCGACATGCTATACGATGACGTTTTTAGAGCAACATGCTATACGATGACTTTTTTTGGACAACATGCTATACTAGGACATTTTTAGAGCCACATGCTATACTATGACGTTTTTTGAGTGACATGCTATACGATGACGTTTTTTGGGTGACATGCTATACCATGACAATTTTAGAGCGACATGCTATAGTATGACGTTTTTTGGACAACATGCTATACTATGACGTTTTTTGAGCGACATGCTATGCTATGACTTTTTAGAGTGACATGCTATATTATGACGTTTTTTGGACGACATGCTATAATCTGACGTTTTTAGACCAAAGGCGATACTCTGACGTTTTTTGAGCGACATGCTATACCATGACGTTTGTTGGACCAAACGCTCTAGTATGACGTTTTTAGAGCAACATGCTATACTATAATGTTTTTAGAGCGACATGCTATACCATGACATTTTTTGGTACAAAGGATATACTATGACGTTTTTAGAGCAACATGCTATACTATAATGTTTTTAGAGCGACATGCTCTACTATGACGTTTTTTGGACCAAAGGATATACTATGACGTTTTTTGGGTGACATGCTATACTATGACGTTTTTAGAGCGACATGCTATACTATGACATTTTTAGAGCGACATGCTATACCATGACGTTTTTTGGACCAAAGGCCATACTATGACATTTTTAGAGCGACACGCTATACTATAGGCTTTTTAACTTGACATATTACTATGACGTTTTTTTGTTTGAGTTTTTTTTGTTTTTTTGCAACATATAAGAATTTGAACAGTTTTAAAAATTACTATACTTTTACTTGTGCAATGAAATATTATTCTATGGCATTTTTTAGACGACATATTATACTCTGATGTTTTCTTGAAAATCATATTATTTTGACAATATACTGCACTGACATTTTTGAACCACATATACATGACAATTTTAGGCAACATCCTATCATTTTGCGTAATTTGAACCACATAATAATCTATGTTTTTTTTTTGCTGACATGCTATACTATGAACTACAGGCCATACTATGTTATTCTTGAAAAGTATACTATACTTTGACATTTTCTGAACTACATCCTATACTATGGCGTTATACACAGAGTGCTTTGGTTACATGTTGATTTATAATCTACATTTTTTTTCTGTTTTGTTTTTTGACGGGATTACCACAGACCTGACCGTGAACACCGTTGACACTCACCTGAGGGAGATGCTGCCTAAGATCTCAACGCTGCTTGGTCATGGTCTTTCTGGTCCTGCTCCAGAACGCCTTCATCAACTACGTCTTCTTTTGAAGAAGCCCTCAGATGCTGCCATCTCTGACCTTCAGGAGGAACTGCTACTTTCACTCTGTAACGAGACGGCGGTTATTTTAAAGACCCAGCTCCTGGCGGCTTTGAGTGAAAGTTTAACGTCCATCAAAACGGAATTACAGACAGTTAAATCTGAGCTGTCGGTCAGTATTTCTAACATCAAGTCCGACCCTGCTCCCCTAAAGCACGCTGTGGGTGAAACAGAAACTTCACTCTCCACATCACCGACGACATCGTCACACTCCAAAGCAGAGCACCTGTCTGCTGAACTTTTAAAAGTGGACAATAAATGTGAAGAATGTGAGCAGCAGCAGCCTGTGAGCAGCAGAACAGATGTGATCAGAAAGAAGTCATTTTCTTTTTTCTTTTCTTTCTGGTTGACTTGATGCTGTCAGATGCAGACGTTGGAGCTGATTCTGATCTTTCAGGATAAAAGCTGCTTTTCCTTCACAGACTTTTCAGGAAATTATTCTCTCAGGTTTCCTCTGCTATTTATATTTTTATTATCTGTGATTATTTCATTATTTCTTGATTGTAAAATAAAGTTTGAGGCATAAAGACTCATTTAGTTATTTTAATCCTGAAATCTTTGATGTAGCAGAACCAAACTTCCATTTTCCTTCTTGTACTTCTGATACTAGAACTAAACGTGTCTTCAACACAGATCATCTGGTTTTAATGAATCAGCAGCAACATCACAACAACAAATGAGACAATTTTCAACAAATTAATGAAACTGATGTCATTTAAAACTATCAGAGTCTGCTCTGTTTTAGTGTCAAATTAAAGCTGATTACTGACAACTAGAACATTAACATTACTGTTTCAATCACATTGAAGTTTCCCGAACGTTACATTAATGTCAACCAGCCACAGTTTTATGAACTTAATGAACCGCATTACAGAAACACAACACACTTCAGCTGTTTACATGAAACTCAACACAAACATCGTTAGCTTAATGCTACGTTAGCTTCAATCAGGCTACGACTGAGCAGCTAGCTTGGTTAGCATCGCTAACATTAAAGCTAATATTTACTATGCTAACTCTCTTCTCTGGTCAACACACACTGAAACAAACTCCACCAACATCTGGAGTGCATGGCACACATTATATCTGACACTAACGCTGCATATAAAGTGCATTAAAAGCGGCACAGGTACGAAAATAAACATTTACTTACCGAACTATCAGGGTCCTTTCAGTGTCTGCTGATAGAATCAGCCGAAGGTAGAAAACTGGTTAAAACAAGCCAACAGGAAGAAAAACTGTCTGTGGAAAAGGTTCTGCTGCTCCACTGATAAATAAACCAACAGTTATTATATCAGAATTAATCCAAACGAGGAGAGCAGAGTCTCTGCCTCCTCCTCCATAGGACCTGTCAATCATTCCAGACCAGACTGTCAATCAAGTAGTCCCGCCCCCTGGCTTCGCAAAACTTTATCGCTCTATAAAAAAATCAGTATTGATTTATTTTAAGATCGGCCACCTGATCTCTCATTTTGACCATGAAAACTCACGAAAAAAATGCATGTACAGTCTATGCACCGTACTCTGTTTGGCTCCACACTTCCTGATGACCACTTCCGGTCTCAGAAAATGAAAAAACGGACCTTTTTTCGTTTCTATCTCTTACTGATTTTACTTTCTTGTTATTCTAAATATAAAACGAAAATCAATGCATTTAAAAAAAATCGTATATCCCTTTTTGATCATGAAAAGGAAAAACGCCTTGTATTCCAATTTTAATTTTTGTATTTTAAAACGAAAATCAAATAACCACTCGTTTTTTGTTTTTCAATACCCGTGTCAGAACGGAAAATCCAATTACCAGATCCGTACACGGACCCAGAGAGCGAGTCTGACTGAGACACAGCTGATGATCAGACTGCAGGAAGATACTGAACCAGTGAGCCAATTACAAAGACGAGAACCATAGGTGGGCTACAAAATGAAATAATCATTAATCACAATCATGATTTTAGCTTCTAACCACTATACAAAAACGACTCACTGCAGTCTTTAAAATTTAAAAAAGGGATTCCACTCTTTATAGACGTAACACGGTTATGTGCGCTGTTTTCTCTGCACATAGAAAACAACAAATGGGTAAAATCAATCGCTTTCATCTTGCGCTAATCTGAAAGGATGACACTTCAAAGTAGTTTTTGCTCTCATACCTGTCTGAGCATCGCAGCCACTGGCAGCATCTACAGCAGTCTGCACTGTGAGACGTTTAGGGAACACTGGTAAATGTAGTGTCTGTCAATAAGCAAATGTTCAGTGAGGTGTTTCACCTGTAGCCAGGTGGGACTAGGTGGGCGTGACCCAGTGACAACGTCTGTCACACTTTATTTTGAAAGACAATAACCATGGGGGATTTTTTTAAAGATCATATTCAACATTACAAAAGAAACTTTGTGCAAAAAATCAATTCAAAAATCTTCTTAAAACAGCAGTTCCTATTTTAGTGACAGAGGTTTTGTACAGATATTGACCAAACTGTCAAATAATAGTGTTAAAGGACACACAGAAAACCTACCCAGGAATTAGTCTGATTCTTAGACCCTGTGCGCATTTACAACCCCATCTTCATTCCAGGTGTGGACCATATGCAACATCTAACCTTTGTTCAAAACCTACCGAATACTGAAAAATTTAGTCAGGAATATCGGTATTGGCGATATTGGCCCTCTATTTACAATCGGATCAATATCAAATCTTGAACTATAGCACACCTCTACTGTCGCTCACGGGAAGCATTGCAAGCTTTCCTCTCACACGCAACTACACTGTGAAAAAATGTCAAAACTCACCTTTTGTAGCACTGTAAAAAAATGTCGCTAAATTCAGTAGGGGAAAAATGAATAAAACAAATATTCTTGGGTTATCACTAATGTAGTGTTTAACAGTGAAATTAAGAGAAATAAAAGAATGATTTTAGAACTTAATAATCTAAATATTTGCAAAGGATTTCTATTTTAACCCGTTTTTCCAGCTGGGTTACATATTGAAGAAACTACCCAGATAGCAGGCAATGTTTGTACAGCATTGGCTAATGATACCAAGAAGTTCTTATAATGTTTTGAAGAAAAGATTTTAATCTGATGTCCAAAGAACGATTTAAGGGTATTTATTGTTTCAAGTAATGTTCCTATGAGGTTAAACATGAACTAAGATTCAACATTTTAACCTTCAGATGATGTTGGGAGGATGCTGTCAGATTATGTTACATGATAACAAAAAAAGAACCAACATTCAACAAATGTTTTCAAGATGTTCTTGAGGCCTCAGATGACAGAAAGTTCTTTTTCTAAAACTTTCTTGTAATGTGAACTATTAGCAAATGGTAGAATATTTTTCCTGTAATATTTAGAGGATTTTTTCTCTTCTGTAAAATTGACCAAACTGGGACATGATAACATAGGAAGGACTTTCTCAATGCAACATTCGGAAAATGTTTCAAGAATACCTACTCCTTTCAAAAAATTACTCAGACTTTGTGAAACCTTTTCAGAATTCTTTTTAGATCAGTTCAGGGTAACCAAGAGAGACTAGCTTGACTGGCTTGATAAGCCACAACATTAAAACCACTGACAGGTTGAAGTGAATAAAACAGATCTTGCTGTTACTTTGCAATGCCCTGCAAGGCAAACCTTGAGCTCCTCACATTCATGTGCATGTTACCTTGACATGTACCATCCACCTGAACATTACTGCAAATCAGGTATGCTCCTCCATGGCAACAGTACTCCCTCAGCAGAACAATGAGCCCTGCTACACTGTACACAGCAACAACCCCTCAGGAATAATTTGAGGAACATGACAAAGAGCCTCAAACATTGGGCCAGCCTTCCAACTAGAACAGGTCTGAGCTACTGGACCAACACAATATTCGACAGGTGGTTTTAATGTTGTGGCTGCCATTTCGGTCATTCTTTGAATTATTAAGTCTAAGAATTGTTGAAATGTGTACACCAGAGATGGGTGTAATGAGACTCAGCTTCCCCCAAGTGAATACGACACAATAATTCTAACTTTTTTAGACCCACAGGACTCAACAGCCACTTTTGCTATCAGAAATGTTTCCATTCATGATCTTATAAAACAGGGGAAAACTTGTTGCCAAAATTTCAGTAAACCTCAATCACTGCATTTTAAGACTCAATAAATTTTTTAAGAAAACTGCAGATATCCTGCATATGATTCAGGCTATTTACAACAGCAGCTAACCCCCAAATTGGCACAATTGCATTCTATGCGTTGGCATCACCTGGGTGAGTTCATGTGGCTGAAGTCCAGTTTTACTACCCACTTTAGTCGAAAGTTTCAAGCCTGTTTCATCCGATACAATCTCTGGTCCTTCAGTGGAGCCAAAATACGAAGAGACGAAATGAAGAAATAGCAGTGCAATAGAAAGATGATGACTATTGACTGAGGCAACGCCTCAGTGACACGACCAGTCATCACCGGTGGAACAGAACAGAACGTACTGGAGGAGAAAAGAGGAGGGAGAGCAGGCTGAGCAAGGAGGAGTTGTTAAGAGAAGGACACAAAGAGGTGGGAAGATGTGGAGATGAGCACAAAGTTTCACTCAGTAGCTGCAGGATACAAGCGAGAAAAGATTAAAATAAAACAAATACAGAGGCTCCATGTGAGTTTCAGAAAACGTGGACTGAAAAGACAGGGAGAGGGATGGGTTGGGTGAAACTTGTGAAGCCTGTGGCAGGTTTAATCGGCGACGCACACAGAGAAATCAGGACACAGAAGTGGGAACTGCGGGTAGGAGGACTAATTTATTGGTGCTGTATCATGATAATATGAGATACAGTGATCAGACATGCCCACCCCCTCGTTTCCGGAAATATTTGCTGAGCTTTTTAGCCTGCAGCAGTTAATAACGTTAGCCAAAAGAATTTTCTGTGGGCCAAACCATAGCTTCCTGTAGACCATAAAATAATCACGTATGCAGAGTTAAGTTTCAATCTACTGCAGACCCGCTTTGGGAGGAAATGCTGTCTTTTGACAACCAAGCAACCTGCACATCGTTTCCCAGGAGCCTCCTACATTTTGTGAAAATGGAAAATGAAATTTCACATTAGAGATTAGTTGTTTATTTGGGTTTTTCTCATGTATGCTTATCCCAGTGGTTTGAAGTGGCATGTAAATCCTCTCACTTACTTTAATGTGCCAGTCAGGATTTTGTAACATTTGAGAAAACTCAAATTTACAAGAAAATGTACAATGCACTGATGGAGATGCAAAGGGGTTGCCTGAAAACTTGCCTGAAAATCCTCCAGTTGTTAAGATTTCTTTAGTATGAAAAAAGGTTATTAATATCAGAAAAAAACAGATATAGTGATAGATATTTATTTGCATTATTGCTTTGTCTCCTCTCTGCTCTGTGCAAACACTGCCTGCAGTTCAGTCAACGAAAAAAAAAGGTGTTTTTGTTGTTTTTTCTTACAGAATATGGTTATTATAAATGGTCTATTTTTTGCAAAGCTGCTTTGAAGTGGTTAATTTTCTACAGATTAGTATTGCAAGTTGCAGCTAATAACTCAATTAATGGCACAGCTATCCTTATTGTCTCTTGCAAGAGCTTATATCCGAAATATTTTGTTGAAAAAAATAGTATTCATTGCATGAAATCAGGTTTTGCTTTTGTCCTGATAACCACCGGAGCCTTTTCTTTCAGATCTCTGGAATTAAATCTCAGAATTATGAGACTAAGTCATAAATAATCTCCAATTTTCTTTTTCTTTTGTGAACACGCTGTGTGTTAAAACACCCGACTCATTAACTAAAAGCATAAGAAAGAACCAGAAAGCAATGGGAGGTCATTCATCAGTCTTATACCTCAAATGATGCAGTTTCAGCTGTATAAAAAATAAATACTTAACCTCGTAAAACTCACAAAGCCAAATATGAACCAAGTGAGAATTCTGCTGCTGGATGTCGAATGGCATCAGCCCACTCTTAATCAAGTTATACAGCCTGAAAGCCTCAGAGCTCAAATATTGGAAACCATTTTCAGATCCTGGCAACAATAGCAGGAGCAGCAACAATGGTGCTTTATGTTGTAATAGGAGTGCACACACAGCTAATGGCAGTTTCTTTACTTTTCACTTGTCTATCACAGTACATACTTGCTGAAGCACTGTGCGCTGCTCACTGTTCTCACCATTAATTGTTTCCAAATTTTCAGTTTAGTTTTTTTTTTTTGTGTATGACAAAGGAGCAAATGTTAAAATGTGGAATGTTTGCTGAGAGTTCAGTGATTTGGTCACTCTGCTTTTATACCTCTGGAAAGGATTTTCTCTCTTTTCTCTTTTGTCATAATTGCTTTTGTACACCGTCAAACATCCTGCACTCTATTTACTTTACCACCACCAGTATTTAGTTTCTATTTTTATAAATGTCTACACTTGGCAGCGACCAAGCCAACTAATGTAATTTCTGTCAATATCACAGATGCTGATTATGTAGAACACTGATACTTCTAGATGTGCACACAACGTATATAAATTTCGCAACTTTTATACTGTTCCTTTGTTTTCTCTGTGCAAAAGAAAAGAAAGGAAGCTAACTGGAGCACCACCAAGTTTAGAGTTTCTCTTAATGTCATCTCAGCCATGTACATAGTACACAAAACTGTGGTGCGACATGGAACCAGGTAACTTATACAAGAAGTAATACAATGTCCAAGCAATATATAGTGCAATTAGACATGACAGTGTGTGGTATATATATATGTTGTGATATTTACAACTATGTAAGTTACATACTGTGGATATATTTATACGGCTTGAGAATTAACAGGTAAAATAAGGTGTATAATATGTCACCTAAGCAGCTACAGACAGATATAAAGTGCATGTGTGCATGTAACTAAGACTTGTTTGCATGATAATTAAGGCAAATGGCAACATTTTCAAGTTAAATACCCCATTTTTTTTGACAGGAAACAGGACAGGAGTCTGTCAGTCTGAGGAAAGAAGCTACTTCACTGCCAGGTTGAGCAGGACTGAGTCTAAACGCCACAAAAATCTCTGGAGTTTGGTCACTCTAATTCATCAAATATTCAAATTTATCTTTCAAAGAGTATCTGATTTTTCTCTCTTGTGTATTCAGTGACTCTGCAAACTAGTGCTTCACTTGACTCCTAGGCTTGTTTCAGATGTTTTTAGCAATAATCAGCCCAAAAGGGATTCTGTGAAAACCAGTTCCTGAAAATTCCAAATATATCACACTCTGTCTTATAAATGCACCAAAATGCAAGAAAATGATTTTGTTGGACATTCACACCTTCAACCCTGGGAGATTTGGAGTTGAATATTAAAACTACAGAAATCAGGAGCTGCATATTTAAAGTACAGTCTCCTGGAAGGTTAAATATGTCGGCAGATATGCAGGTGTTAACTGTATCACAGTCACTGCATGAGTTCACTGGGTAGCAGAGGATAAAATTGTGTGATATATGAAGAGAAAATTACTGTGAAAAATTCAAAGATGGAGGAAAGGTGAGACTCATGAGGTGAAAACTACATCTCTCATTGGAATGCTATCAATGCTTTGACAAGTGAAAACAGCTCCGAAATTTCTTTTTCTTTTCTTGCAACCAATTTCAACTAATGTTTGTATGTACTGCTACCTTTCTTCTCCCCCTTTCTCCGTCTTATTTGTCCCTCCTGCCAGCTTTTGTCTCCCCTCCATTGTTTTCTGTCCCTATCCTCCTCCTCGTCTCTCTCCACCATCTCACTCTAATCGACAACCTGACAGATGATGTCAGAATCCATCTGAGACATCTGTATGCGAGTGTGTCCATCTGTTTGCTGTGTGTATGTGCTGGTGCATCTGTGCCCATTCGTGCTACGCTCGGCCCTCTGGTGTGGAGTGTTTTTTCCGGTGTGCATCAATGATTTTGTTAAAAGGATAGAATTTTGCAGGAAATACATCTTCAGGGTGACCAGGATCATAGCAGATTTTATGACATGCTCGCCTCCTCAGAAACACTGAAATGTAAACTGCAGTCTTGGAAAACGTGCAGATATTGTTGGGGCCACCTGGCTGAGAAAACGTGTGTGTGGCTCTGTAGGTTTGTGTGTGGGTTTGTGCATGTGTGTGTGTGTGTGTGTGTGTGTGGGCATGTATGTGCGTGAATCCCACTAGTGTGATGCGATGAGAAAAGCCTGTCTCCCAGTGGGTCTCTCTAAAGGCGTACCAAGAATGCAAAATGCTGCCAACGAGGGTGTATTTGCACGTGTGTGTGCCTGCACACTTAAGCTTTCCAAATGTTCTCAGCCGCAATAAGATCCAAGTACATGACTCAAACGTCACACCTCTTCTGCTGCTATCTTTCTGTCTCCTTGTCTTTCACACAAATTCTCATTTTCATCTCATTCTGTCAACACTGAGCTATGTTTTCCACTCCATATTGGCGTCAGTGACTTTTCACCTTTTCCAGTTCTTTCGTGCGCAATTTCTATTTGCATGTCTGTGTGTAGTAGCTTGTATAACAACATGAGACATCACAGCCTTGTGTTGCTCTGAGATCTGCTGTATGAATGTAGCTTCTTCATTATACACTCTTTGCACACTGTATCTGTTCATGTGTTCTTGTACATAAACCAATTTGCCTGCGTATTTGCATATTTCCCCTTATAACCTTGCATTTTGCATATGTCTCATGTACATCAAACCAACAACAACTTGGCTTTGTGGCTGATGATTAGAAGACCTTTCTTGCATCTTGGCTGATCGCAGCAGCCAACTCTTGTTCTCATCTCTTTTACTTGCGAGAAATTTCTAGCAGCTGTAATAAGGGGCAAAAGAACAAATGAAAAGAAGAGTGTACACAGGAATGTTTTTTGAAGAAACTGCAACAGAATACTGTGAATTAAACAAAGAAAAAGAAAAACAGAAAGACATTTAGAAGCTGGACAGACACAGAATTTAGTCACAGCTACCAACCAAACAGACGTGCAGACAAATGGGAGGATAGAAGTGACATTTCTGGTTTACTCTGTGAATGTGTGAGAGAAAAACCATGAATCACGGGAGCTCGTCAGTTCATGTTGAAAGTTATTAAGAGATGGAATCAATCATTAGTGCAGAAATGTGAGGAGGAGAGCAGAGGACATGACGTTAAGGGCATCTGAGAGAAAGAGGGAATGTGTGAAAGCAACAACGCAAAGACCTCACGTCAAGAAGCGAAAAACATGTTAGGTTTGTTATATAGGAATATGAGAGGTGGCATAAAATTCAACACAATAAAAGATGAATAACATGAAAACTGCGTATGCACATGAGAAGGTGAGAATGTGTTTGCATGTTTGTGAATAATTGTGGTGCAGAGATACGGAGACAGAGGGATGTGGGCCCAGCAGGTGAGGACAAGTGTGACAAAGTAGTGACGCACTTGAACAAACGCAGAGTAACAAGCTTCAAACCCATTTCTCCGCTGCTCCCTCTCTTCTCCTGAATAAATTGGGATGCATTAATATTCATCTATTCAATATACTGTAGCTTCCACAGACACGTTCACGTCCCGCCTCCCCCCACCCTGGCTGCTTCCGACTGTGTCTGATCTGATGGTTGAGTGACGTGGACGCCGGCCAATCAAACCCACGCGGTTTACATGTACTCTACGAAGAAGGTGCGTCATGGAATTTTTTTCTGCCAAACAAAAGCTTGGAGACCAATGGGAATGTGAAGGATGAGCTGTCTGATGTGCCTGTTTCATCCTTATATAGACATGACAAGCTGTGATTCCACCGAGTGAGCTCCATGCCACAGAGTGTGATCTGTGTGTGTGTTTGCAGTGGGAGTCTGTGACTTTTGCATGTAACAGCTTTCTGTTTGAACAGAAAGAAGTCTGGTGCAGACATACTGTTGAACAAAGAGAAAACTAAGCAGCCATTTAGTCCCTTGATTGCATAAGAACAATGCAACATGCAACAACATACAGCAGTTGTTTATATTGACGATTTACACCTAATTCTGCATGACCTTACATGTATCTTCATTTTACCTACCATTTGTGTTATGTCCAATAACTGAACAGAATGCAAAGTTCCCATGATGAGAACAAATGCAGATGATTCTCATTACTTGCTACAAATTAACTCAAGATAATAAAAAATAATATCTGTGATTAGATGTGGGCAAAAACAACCCAAATGGATCTTTTACCTCCACAGCAGCTTGGAAATGCTCACAAAAAACACAATTTATCTTCCTTCCTCAGGATTACTGCATATATTGCAATATACACATACTCTGTAAAGACAAAAGAAAGTCAAAAACATTAATTCAAACTTTATTCTCACTTTTCCCCAATGCATCAAGTCACGTAGATTTTAAGAAATCCCAACTTCAATTCAAGACAAGTTTAAATAGATTTAATTTCTACTCCTCAGAGCACTGAAACATTCATTAAACGTTCATGCTTTTTGTTAAAACCTCAGGATGTGACCTGCAGATTGGCTACAGGGTGGAGAGATTTCAGTGCAATTACTTTCTGCTAAATAAATAGAATAGTTTGTATGAAAAACCTTAAGGTCTGTGGTTTATCCAAAATAAAGTTCTTTCAGTCCACAACCTTCAAGTCCAGCAATCATAAAATGGATCATTATGGTCCAAAAACAATACCTTTGAGATTCAAGTAACTTTCCAGGTCAAAACATGAATTATTTCTATGGCCAGTGCCGAGTGCTTCCATAAAGTGTTTTTAACGTTGGCAACATGAGGTCAGATTGAGGTGGCACAGAAAAACCAAAAGACATAACTGAATTTCAGGAATTGCCAATATGAAACTTAAGGAATTGCACACTTTAGTTTGTTATTTTACAGTTATTGTTACTGATGATCTGATGTGCATAGACAAATACATTTAGTACCCACTTCATTAGACAATTTTAGACTGTTGAAGTGTCATATTAACTGTTGTTCATGTTTTATGCATGTTGTCACAGAAGGAGGACTGTGGAATTTCTTCGACCATCACTTAACTATATGATCTCTTTCGGGCAAATATAGACATTGGAGATCATTTAACCTCTTTATTTTCATATAGGAATGTGAGTACTGTGGATTTTAGTCTAAAAATGTGGGAATCTTCCCTTAACAATGGTTGCATGTGCACAACTTATTGTCAATTGCCATCACAAGTTCTGTATTCTCAATAATCACATGGTCACAAAGGTGATGCTCAGCAATGCTAAAAATCTTATATTATTTGATTACAGTCACTGTTGGAGTGGTTTTTTTGTTTATTTCTTGGCGGCATATTAAAAACAGCAGGTGTTGGTTATGGCATTGTTTGAAGATTGTATAGGGTCACAGTTTGGTGAATAGTAATGAAGTTTATACTGCTCGCACTCTGTTTTCACCCACATTTCCTGTTCTCTGGCTTTCTCTGCTGAGTAGCTGCTCAGTTGAGAAAGCTGGACAACTGCCTGGAGGACTTACACAATGGCAACTGTGTATTTGCGTCCACGTGTGTGTGTATGTGTTGGTGTGTGTGTGTGCGCTTTGATCGCTTTGGGTGTTTGACTGGACAGTCGCCAAAACATAGAATGAAACGCCCACACACACAAAAAAAAACCCTGCTTTGGTTAAACAAGTATTAATTTATTTGTTCTTTATGCTGCATGTTTTAAGAACATCTTTTTTTCTTTTACAGTAAAAATAAATAACAAATAAGCCAATCTATCATGTAGATATAGATATATAGCATTTCTTTCTTGGATACAAAATGTAGAACATGCAGACTGAAAAACTAGACAAGGAAACTGTGGGAAAAACATGGTATAACTGGCACTTTGGTCATCTGACAGTGGCCTCCCCGTCATGGCCACTGAAGAGCACCCCGGCTCAGTTTGACCTCCTCCTCCACAACACTAAACCACAAGATTACACTGAATATTTCCCACAATCATTCTTTATCAGGTGCTGTCTTGGCAAAAAAGAAAAAAATATCAAACAGAGAGCTGTTTTCTGCAACTGTAAAAAAATAAAAATAAAAAACAAGAAAAAAAGACTGTTACAAGGCTAAACTGCTCTATCACTGCATCTGTGTTTGTCTCCATGTACCTCACCACCATTACCTCCTACTCTTTCCCTCCTACTACATCTCGGCCTTGCCCTAGTGACCCCCAGTGGAGCCAGGGACCCACTATTTCCATCGCCTTTCTGCCCTTGAGGGACAGAGAAAGCTCTAAGACATCAGCTAACAAATTGAAAAGAGGACAGCGGTTTAAAAAAAAAAAAAAGGGAGAATTTATCCACCAGAGCTCCTACAGTATCTTGAAAAAACTGCTAAGGGAGAACAAGTGGATGCCTATATTCGGTAGCTTCCTCCTTCTCCTTCCTGGTCACTCATCATACTACTTCTCCATTTTGCAGCCTCAGCAACAACAACTCCTCATAGATTTTGATTTTTTAGCCAACTCTATCACTTCTCAATCACTTGTTTCTTTCAGTCGTTTCTTAAATTATCTGCTGCTCTCTCTCTGGCTCCAGACTCTCTCATTGCTCTCTTTAGAGTGTTTACAAGTCAGCCAATTTGCACCTCGCCTGTCCATTTGGCGTCGTTTACCCATGAGTCAAACAAGTGAAAAGCCTACTGACGTATTTGCCTTTTGCAGTGTTGACAGCTTGTGAATCCATGCACCCTCATTTATACACACACATTTACACAGACAGATGCCCGTCACAGCCAGACCGACTCCATGTGCACGTTATCAGTCCACTGCAGTCAGACTCTTGAGTCACACAGTGGCAATCTGCTACTTTGTTGGTGGAATTTTGTTTTTGACTCGTTTTGTTCCACAATTTTTTAAAACTGATATTGCTTTCAGTGTAAGCACCTTAAAAATCCCTTTTTTAAAAATACATTCTGCAAGAAATTCCAAGAAAAGCATGATTCAGGAAATATTCATTGTATCTTTATATCAAGAGCTTCATCTGCATTCAAAGTCAACAATCAGTACACATTATTATATCAATATGTCACAGAAAGACATCTAAAAAAAAACAAAATCTCTGGCTTCCTTACAAGAAGCATTCGATCCCTGTGGTTGTCGCAAAACAACATCATATTCAAAAAGAAAATGGTGGATGGAATGACTTGGGTGGGTAAGAGCAACTACTGATGGTTTATTACTAATCTCCTGTTAACTTGCTGCTTCTACTGCCAGCACTGTCCTTCGTTGTGTCTGTTTACTGCTTCTTCTCTTATTGCTGCATTAAGACTCTCCCCCTCTTCTCTCGAAAAATCTCCTCCCTTTTGTCACTCTTCGTTCTTCGATGACGTCCCTGCATTGCTCACTCTTTCTTTCCTATTTCTCACCCTCCCGACTTCACAGTGTGTTTTCTTCTCTTCGCATGGTGCTCTGTCCTGTAGAAGCACAAGCCTTCACAGTTTTCCTGGATCAAGATGAAAATGATTGTGCAGTCTGGACACTCACAGAATAAATACCTATTTACATGACACTTTAAGTGGTTACAGTATTGTCATTACTGTGCACTGATTCTAACAGTAACTGTTGTATTTGTATAGCAACCAGTTAATTGGATGCACTAGTAGCACTAACTAAGTTGAGGTGACAAATTGACAACATCATTCAATGACTGCTATCAAACTGCGTTCATATTAGAGATGGACTCAGCCCTCGTAGCCCTGATTGCAGGGAATCGTAACATGACATCATACAGGTAAGACACAGAAAGCCAAACCTGCAGAGCATTTGTAGAGATATATGAACTTACTGAAGAACTCTTAGCAGCCCTGAAAAGTGTTAAGCCCTGTAGGTGGTAGATTCAGAATCTAACCGTCCCCCTATCTCCCTCGCTGTGGCTTGAGGATTTGCGTACAGCAGAATGGGCAAAGGGGTTCAGAGAGTCTAACAGGGATCCTCACAGCCTTTAAAACAGGCTGGAAGGGATGGGGATGGTACTAAGAGTCAGATTCAGCCGAATAGCAGGTGAAGGTTGAGGCAAAGGGTGAGAACAGAGAGGGCTAGTAGTGAAAGGTAAGATGGCGATGAGGATCTGGGAGAGGAGGAAGATGGAGTCAGATCGAAGTCAGGTGGACATTCGAGCTCAAAGCACCTCAGGGTGACACCTGAGTCCTCGTTGCCATAGTTTGCCCAATACTCTTCAGGGTCTAGTTTGGGCAGCGCCAGCTCTTCCTCTCCCAGCTCATACTTGACTACAGAGGTGGTCGTGGATGGGCCTTTCCCATACAAACCGGCCTTAACAGTCTCTGAGGCTTTTTCAAAGACGCCTTTTGTGGATGACTGGGGCTTGTTCTTGTGGAACCACCAGCGGGTCTTGGTGCTGAAGGTGGTGGTGGTGGAGCCGGCGATGGAGCCGGGGTCGGGCAGGGGGCAGAGGGCGAAGTCCATCTCACGAAGGAAGCGGAGGTCCTGTCCTCGGCGGGTGGAAGGGGAGGCGCAGATGACCTCAGATGAAGAGACACGGGCCTCACGGAACCACTCCCACAGGGCACGGGCCTCACAGCCACAGGACCAGGGGTTGGCGTTGAGCCGGAGGAACTCAATGCCCTGGGTGTCCCGCAGGGTCTGGCTGGGCAGCTCGGCCAGGGTGTTGTTGAAGAGGAAAAGCATGGTGAGGCGGCCGAGGTCGCGGAAGGCGCGGCGGTTCACCTGGCGGATTCGGTTGTCGTGGAGGAGAAGACGATCGAGGTTGACCAGACCGCGGAACACATTCTCAGAGAGGGTGCGGATACGGTTGCCGTGCAGGAACAGCTGGCTCAAGTTGATGAGGTCAGAAAAGATGTCATCTTGCAGGAAGTGAAGATTATTCTCCTGTAAAAGAAGAAACAAGTGGAAAGGGTTTAGCATGAGGAGATAAGACACTGTATTTGATTTGTAATATTTGTAACTGGGCATGTGATGCTGTGTGTGAAGGTACATGTGTGGGTGGCTCTATGTGTGCGTGAGGAGCTGTGGGTCAGTGAGTTGTCTGTATGATTCTCCAGCGCCCCTACCTGCAGATAGAGGAACTGCAGGCTGTACAGCTTGTGGAAGATGTCATGGGGCAGGGCGGTGAGCTTGCAGCGGTGCATGTGGAGGCTCTGGAGCTTCTCAAGGCCACGGAAGGCTCCCCCCTCCAGCCTGTGGAGGTTAGGGTTGTCTCCCAGGTCCAACTCCTCCAAGTCCCTCAGCTCACTGAAGGCCCCAGCCTCAATCCACGTGATGTTGTTAGCGAACAGCCACAGAACCTGATGCAGGAAAACATATGCAGGAAATTAAATAATGATCATACTTTTCAGCGTTATCCGACTATAAAGTTTTAAGGGGGGAAATTTGCAGGAAAAAAAGAAACCCTAAATCTGCAAATACAGCTCTCCTTCTTACCTGAGTTCCGAAGCCAAAAGAGCCAACTCTAAGCTCCGTGATCCGGTTGTTCTGGAGGAACACACGCTGCGACTCGTAGGGCACTCCGACCGGGACAGCGGTGAAGTTCTGCGCCTGGCAGCTCACAGTCATGGGCGTCGGGTAGCACACGCACAGATGCGGGCACGCCGATGCCGGACTTGGCTTGCCGAGGACCAGCCACACCACCAGCCAGAGGGAGAGACCGCCTGGAGGAGAGAGGGGGGAGAGTGAGAGAGGTGAGCCGGAGCTGTCCGAGGTCCCGAAATCATCCATTACAACAGCCTGACGAGTCCAAACGGGTAAGTATTTGCGCTTATTTTGTCCTAAATCGTAAAATACATGATTGTTTTTGCTGTCATTGCTGGTATTTTAGCTGAAGTTATATCTAAAATAACAGGATAAACACATTGCAGCTTTATCTATCCACAGTAGCTGAAGTTTGCCCCTCAGCACTGCACTTAGCCGACTGTTACGCACAGCACCATCACTATAATAAAGCGTTTAGTTAAAACATAGGAAAGATTTCATAGATTTAATAAAAAGCTCTAAATGTCTTTCCTGAACATAATGCACATACAATGTGAACATTATACACCACAAAACAACTAGATGTCTGACAGAAACTCAAGTTTCCTCCCGATTTTGTATCATCCATCCAATCGTGCACACTATCCATGTCCGGTGCTCAGTTTAGTTTAACTCAAGATGAAAAACTTACAAAATGCTGCAGAAGTTCTACTAAAAAGCAATGTTAACTATCAGCAGGATCCACCGGTTATCCAAAACCAAAGAAGCCAGAGAGAGAAACTTACTTTTGCAGTTGTGCATGATGGAGCAACGTCGGCTCCGAGAAATAGGTGAAGATTCCATCCTGAACCAAAGCCCAAAGCGAGTTAGCCTGAGAGGGCGAAGTAAAGCCTGCTATCTCCGCTGATGCTCTGGTTCCCGAGTCGGAGCGACTGAGAGTGTGCCTGGTGGTGGCTACCAGTGGCCCATATATACTCAAGCATCCCGTTATTGCCTACGGCAGTGGGCACCGTGGAATCTCCTACGTCACCAATCGGGGTCATGAATGAGTGAGGGCGGTAAGGAACGGAAAGGGGAGGGGCCGACCGTAGGGGATTCTCTTGGATAGCTTGTACGCGCGTAAAAGGATGGTTGGAGACGTGCGCTCATACTCGGTGAGAGGAGGAGACTTTTTTTCGACGTACATTGAAGCGAAGGGGAGGGAGGGCTGAGGATGAAGCAGTGGAGGGAGGGGGAGGGAGCCAAGGCACGGAGCCCGGTAATGATGACTGGGCTCTGTGGAGGAGCGGAGGACGGGTAGGAGAAGAGCGCACAGCTCGTTTCCTGGCCGGTGCGCTCAGAGACCATTATGGTCAGCTTCCGGCGCGCTGCAGCCAGACAGAAACGCACAGAAGGAAAAGAAAAAAAAAAAAAAAAAGAAGAGGATTAGATGGTTCTGACTTAGTAAAGGAGGATGCCCCCGAATTATGATTCAAACACAAGGGAGAAAGCGGTGCCAGTAAGAGGAGAGTCACTCAAAACAGCCTTGATTGAGTAGTATTTGTTGTGGAGGAGATGCTCCAGTCATGCTGTTTGTCCAGTAATTATAGCTGCTGACATAATTGTATATGATGAAGAATGAAATGGCATTAATTAGCTAAATAAGGCAGGAGTGGACCCATGAAAGTGGATTTTCTTTTACTATATATGAACATTTAGATACTTTAAATCTGAGATATGGAGATGTGAAGCGGATTTGTCAAATGTAAATCCTCTCATTTCTTGTGTCTTATTAGTGTTAATTAGGTTCATGAATGTGGTGGAACTGGCCAGTAATGAATCCATAGAGTAGGAAAAGAGCGAAACACAGCAGATGCCTGAATATGCACATCACTTCAAGTCTGCTTTGTGGTGTCTGTGCATCAAGCTGTCTTCGCTTGTGTTCACCCACCAGCTGTAGAATAGCAGGACAGCATCAATTCTGACACAGAGCATGAATTATAATCTCATTTTACTTTTAGATTTGATCAAATCAGTTTATTAAAGAATATAAACTCCCGCACATTTTAATACACAGGGCAAAAGCCCTTTTAGGAAACTATTAAAAGATACTTTTCTGCCATTGTGTGCAATTTTGAAATGTTGCAAGACATGATAGATGCAGATTAAAGCCCTACACTGTAAAAAAAAAAGAAAGAAAAGAAAAAAAGGCAAAAATACAGTGGAATACTGTAATGTTCAAAAACTGAAAACAAAGGCAATAATGGTAAATGTCTGTAAAATGACATTTTTTATTGATTTAAATACTGAAAAAAGTGTAATTTCACTGTCATATACTGTAAAATTACTTTGTATAAAAAATGTTTTTTAAGTGAACATTATTTATAATTTTGGTCAGTTTAGTTTTTCACAGTAAGCGTAATTTAATGCTGTTATTCTATGATTTTATTACATATTACTTGTAAATTAGCAAAACATGAAATTGGCAAAATAACAATAAATAATTTCAACAGTCAGTTAAAAACTACTAAATACAAATTTATTTTTTACACTGTAACATTATAGTGTTATAATATATTTGTAATTTAAGAAAACAGGGAAAATTGTTAAAATAGCTTAAGCAACATTTATTTCAATCTTTAATAATATTTTTCTTTTCAAGTAATGGCCAGTATCTTTTTTTCCTGATTTAAATACAGTTTAAAAAATTGTGTAATTTTATGGCTAAACAGTATATGTGAAGTTTCTTTATGGTTAACATGTAATTTTTTTTTCTCTGTGATTTTACTCATTATCTGCAATGTAACACAACAGAGAAATCAGTAAAATAACAGTAAACTGTTCAAGAATTTGTTTAAAACTGTTTCAAATTGTAAATTTTTTACAGTGTCTGAACATAAAAGACAGACATGCAATGAGAAATCACAGCTACATTCAACAGAATGAACTGAATAAGATGAAGTGTCTTATGCAAGCTTTTAAAGTCTTCAAATATATGCTCTTTTTTCTTGTATGTGTTTCCTTTTAGCTTTAGTATATGATTCAATTCTTCTTCAGGTGTTCACTGATTTTGATTCAGGAATGCCAGGATTGTTAGATACTTTAAGACATGCTTGCAACATTAATTTGAACTTTTTTAGCATGGTTTGTGAAGGGCACTTTGTTGGTGTAATCTTATGCAAACAACACTTTGGAAATTCTAATAAAACAGCCTTCACTGTGAGCAGTAATGCGAGCAGCTCTAGAATAGACCAGAATCGACCTTGGAAAATAATTCAAGTTATTTCTTTAATTTTATAGGAGTCTGTCATTGAAAAAAAAATAATTTGCTGCTCAGTCTGAGAGCAACAGAAGAACACCCATTCATAGAAGCTCACAGGAGGCTCAACAGATGAGTGTATGAGGGAGGGAATAGTCACACATACGGGCATGTGCACGGCTGCATACAGAACACACACACACACACACACACACACACACACACACACACACACACACACACACACACTACTGTACACACACTACGTTTTGCATGAAGCCCAGCTGAGCCACAGGCGTGATAAACAAATGAGTAACCGAGGGGATCCATTGCACGGTGTGTGTGTGTGTGTGTGTGTGTGTGTGTGTGTGTGTGTGTGTGTGTGTGTGTGTGTGTGTGTGTTGTTGTTCCCTCACACCTCCTGCTTTCTCCTTATCTGGACTTGTGGACACACTCAAGCTTCGGTGCCCACTGGCCATCCGGGACCCGACACCTCGCAGGCTTCCCCTTCTCGCACACCCACAGTGCCAGCGTCCCTTCATGTGTGTTTGTTCGCTTGCCTGTCTGAAACTTTGTCTAAATGCCACCACGGCGTGTCAGTCAACCAGCGTTGTGCCAGTCACCCACACAGCAGGTTCGCAGCACCGCGTGGGCACCGTCTCCTCAATGAGTGTGTGACGATCGCTGCGTAGTTGTTCGTGTAATCACCACACAGAAACAAACCCAGGCTTCCCCGGCCCGCGCCCACTCCTGCACATCTGTCCGTCTGCCTGTCTGTCCACCTGCAGCTTTTGCCTTTCCCTGCTTTCCATCCAGCCTCACTCTGTTCGCTCCACTGCTGGGCTTTGATCCAGCATTACTTAGAGGAGTGCGTCAGTGCACCTACTGGCGCGGCGTGTTATCATCTTGCACTCTGTGGCGCGAGACTGCTGGTTTCACTTTCAATCAGCTGATCAAAAAACAGCATTAGAGACTATGGAGCAGGTGTGGCTGCGCAAATTCACTTCTGTGTGACGCCAGCACTTGTCACACTGATCGCGGGTCAGAATAGAAGTCTGGGAGGGTGGCGTGTTGCCACAGTAGAGGTGTGTCTGTTGCCACGGTAACAACACGTAATTCATCTGTTGTCAGGAATGTGGTAAAGACATTAAGCATGGGTGTTAGTTTTTGTGTCATTACCCGTCCTCACAGTTCACACCGGCTTAAAAACTCGCGATTTTCTTCTCCTTATTAGGAGGTGCTGCCTCATGAGCAGCTTTGGGTTTATCTCGTGAAACTCAATGAAAAGCCAGAGTTGGCATGCACAGCTTGTGCCCTAGTTGTGTCCCATAGGCGCACACCAATGAAGACAGCAGGAAAGAGGATGTGAGCACATGCACCAGAGTGGTTACAATAGGAAGTATGATGTGCATGAGCACGCTGATGGCAAAGGAAGCCAAAAAAATGCACTTCTTGAAGGTGACTCAACATGTCATATTGTTTTGTAGCAAACCAGACCGTTGCTCACTGTCACGGTCTGTCCGTCTCTCACAGTCATCAGCATGTTCTGTCCAATTGTCACAGACAAAGACGCCCGTGTTATTCTGCTTTTCTTCCCAGTCTCTTGCTCACCTCCCCTCCTCTCCTACATCACTTCTCTCGTCGTCTTCCACTGCTCCCTCACTTTCTTTCTTATTGTTTTTTTCTAATATGCCAGTGTCTTTCATTTGTTTGGTCCCTTGGCGTCACTACTTCCGCTTATCCATATACTGCTGCTGTCTTTCTTTCCACACACTGGCACACACTGCAACACAATGGATACTGGAGTGGCATGTAATTAGCTGCTTCTTCTTATAAGGCAACTTGTTTTTGAGGGTTTCTAACATTCAAATCCCCAGTTCAGGGAGGACGTCATTGCTTTTGAGATATTATGTGTACCTTTTTTAAAAAAAGTTGCACTTTGTTGTTCCTTACATAAATGTTAAGACCAGTTTATGGGTATTCTGGAGCATATAAATCACACTGGAGCTTGACCCAAGTGGCTAAAACTCACAATGTTTTGGCTTTTGTTGATCAGTTTTCAATATGTTCCTTACAAATCCCCACTTTTACCAAATGCCATCCCTTTCGTGTTACAAACTGCTAGTTTATGGCCATTATGGGAAATGTGACAACCACTCTCAACAAAGCTGGACCCAAGTGGCTAAAACTGGCAATGTTTTGTCTTCGGTTGTCTTTGCTTTGTTGTTCTGCTCATATAAAGTAATGAGTGAGCATAGTATTGTGATTTATAGTCAACTTTGAAGAAATACTTGCACCTAAAATGAATCAAGCTGTTGTGCTTATTAACACATTATTAAGTGACACCCAGTCATTCTTCTATTTCACTTTTACACAATACACACAGTTTTAATATTACTATGCTATGAAAATAGTTGTATAATGACTTTTGTGGTTCGGAAAGAAGTAACCCTAAATTATGTGAAAATGTGTTAGTTCAAGTTTGGTTTGGAGAAGTTTTACTTTTTAGGAAAGTTACAAACTGCTGGTTTAAGGGCATTACTGAAAATATAGCATTCAGTGTCAATGAATGCTAAAGCTTAACCCAAAACTCGCAATATTTTGGCTTCTTTTGGAAAGATTTTGACCAACGTTTGACACATTTCTCACAAGTCCTCCAGCTTTGTGTTAGATGATTGCACAGAGAGAACATCATTATTTAATTATGTATGTATAATTATGTGTTTATCAAAGTTAATGTTGTGATTTCCAGTCATTTTAGAAGAAAAACGTACTCATACATATATTAATTCATGCTAATGTTATTTTTATTACTATTATTATTATACTTGATGTTTCTTTTCAGTTACTGCCACTCAGACATTCTTCTCACCTTTTCAGTTTTGCACAACAAGCGCAGTTTACTCATTGAAACACTTGCATGACATCTTTTGTAACTCCGAAAGTCTCACAAAATGACACTCGTGACGTGAGCAAATGTTAAACTAAGTTTGGGTTTGGAAAATATTACTTTTCTTGCAAAACAGCTGTGTTACAAACTAGTTTCTGGATATTATGGGATTCAGTGTCAGTGAGGCTTCTACCAAACTATATTTTGGCTTCTGTTGGAAGAATTTTGACCAATTTTATATGTGTTTCTCACTAATCCCCCATCTTTAACAAATGTTGCACTTTGCTGTTCCTCACTTAAATGTCAGCGAGTAAAGTATTGTAATTTCTAGTCAATATATGAATCCAAGCTGATGTTCTTGTCAACACATAGCAATTTAAATGCTATATTAAGCAGCACCCAGCCATTCTAAACAAGTGTAGTTTACTCATCACTACTCAGGCTGTGAAAACTTGGATAACATTGTTTGTGGCTCAGAAAGACTCACAAAATAACCTTAATGAAGTGAGCAAGTGTTAGTCTAAGTTTGGGTTTGGATTGTTTTTTTTCTGCATAAAGACTGTGTTACAAACTGCTACTTTATGAGTGTTATGGCAAATGGAGGATTCATTGTCATTGAGGCTTCTATCAAACGGCTAAAACTCAATATTCTGAGTTCTGTTGGAAAAATTTGCACCCGTTTTTAATGCATTTCTAACAAATCCCCCAGCTATAACAACGGTTATCACTTTCTCATATGGCACCCAGCCATTCTTCTCACATTTTCAGCCCTAGACAACAAGTGTAATTTACTTTCATTACTCAGGCCATGAAAAACAGCTCAATAATGTCTATGTAATGGTGGCTCAGGAAGTCTCACAAAACTACCTGAACAATGTGAGCATACGTTAGTCTAAGTTTGGATTTGTAAATTGGTCCTTTTTTGTAAAAAACTACATTACAAACTGCCAGTTTATGGACATTGTGGGAAATATAACATTTGATGTCACTGAAGCTTGACCCAAGCGTCTAAAACTTACAATGTTTTGCTTTTGTTTGTAAGAATTTTGACCAATTTTCTCACAAGTCCCTCAGCTTTATAGGAGTGCAGTAGAGTCCCTGAGCCCCCTTCAGTTATCCATCATCTACTGCACAAACCACAGACTAATCATAGCAGCTTCCTGCAAAATGCAATCAGCCTCCTTTCTTTCGTCAGTGCAACTTCCTCTCCTCTTCTTTCATCTCAAGAACAATTGTATAACACTCGACCATATGTGTTTGCATGCGTTCAGATCGATATTGTCCACTCTCTCTCCTCCTCCTCTTCCTCCTCCATCATTCTCTCTCTACATTCTTTTCTCTTCACACCTAATCTACTCAGTGTCAAGTCACTGCTGCCTCTGCTGTAAATCTCCTCCTATGAATGTGTTTCTCTCTCTTCATTCGCTTTATAAAATGTGCATGCTGACACCACAACTTGATTGTGAAGCATAAAAAGACTAAGAGGAGTAATGTCTTTGGACACCTGTATACAGAATAGTACATGACAGAATAAATAAAATGTTCAATGTAATCTTCTGTACCGTCAGTGGTTAAGCATTTATACCAAGGTGTGTAGGAAACACACCCAGCATGTATGGAGTCCTGTTTTATTCCTGTTATTGAATATTTACTGGTAGTGAGCCAGTGAAGCTAAATGCACAGAAAGAGACTCTGAATGCTGTTTGCCCTTCACTGAGTCATTCCTATCTGTGAATCCAAAATGTGTATGGTTTTAAAGGGTATATGATTAATTTCTCCATTATACATGACTATATTGCCTCTATTTTGTATTATGTTATAAATGCAACACAGCAATTAGATTTAAACCTATTCACCTTAGCATTTGGAAGCACTAAAACAAGAAACTGACTTCTGATTATAAAAAAACAAAGAACATATTTCTCCCTTCGCAAGTTTTATATTTGCATTTCACCCTGACAGTTTGTGGATTTTTTTTTAGCCTTTATTATATAGAAAAGTGCAGAGAGACACACAAGAAACATAGGTAGAAGAGTAGGGGAATGAAATGCAGTAAATGGCAATGGGCTGGATTTAAACTCATGACCACTGCATCAGGGACTATTGCCCCTGTTTATGGGTCACCCAGTCAGTCAGCTGAGCTATCTGGACACCCTACCCTGACACAGTTCTACACAACATGGATTTCTTGATAGACATTCAGTTCACCTCTAAATTTTTATATTCAGGGCAGGAGGGGAGTTTTGCTGAAAGCTAGGCAAGCTGTTTTAAGAAGATTATTTATATTCCTCTTACTCTGTCCTTTTTATTGTTTTATTCTGAGTTTCACCACAAAAGTGAAGTGCAAACAATTATTTTGTCCTTTCGAATGCCGTGGACCATAAAAGTGTTTCCTGTCAGTTTCGAGGAAAAGGTGCATATTAACAACAGTAAAGATAAAAGACTGCAGTCATCAGAAAATGTATGTTTCACTCAGTGCAACCTGTTCTGCTGATGGGTGAAGTGAAAACATTGCAGTGTTAAAGCCTTTTGGCAGCCGCAGCGCTACCACCTGTGCCTCATGTTCATTTATTCAGTGTCAGCAGTGAAAACTGTTCATTTGGTATTTATCTCTTAGAAAACAGAGAAGCAGCTGGAATGATCAGTAAACAAGACACACATTTTTTGAATGTTGACAAGAGTGAAGCATATTGTATCAGAATGCCAAACCTGCAAAAACCCTTTTCTTTCTTGTATTTCTCTTCTATCATTTATGTTTATATAGTGTAAAGTAGATTCTTTATTTCAGGAAAAGTACCAGTATACCAATGTATACAATGACTACTTCATTACAAGTTGTAGACCTGCATGAAATAGTCTACTTTTAAGTAAAAGGATGTAATTATTAGCAGAAAAAATTTAGTTAATAAAAGTCCTGGTTTGCTCCCTCTGACTGATATATTATCATATATGACATCATTAGATTATTAACAGTGACACATCAGTGTGTCAGCAGCAGGCTACTGTTGGATTTGGAGCTAGTTTCATTACTTGTATACTGCTATAGTTTATATGCAGATACATTAGAGCAGTGGTTCTTAACCTGCGTTTGACTGAACCCTAGGGGTTCGGTGAGTCAGTCTCAGGGGTTCGACGGAGGTCAAGACACAGCCGACTCATATGATTGGTGATAACACGCCCTGCTTGGCCATCATTGGCTGCAGGTGATCACGCTACATTGCTTGGCCAATCTGTGCTGCAGGGAATTTGGTGCGCTCAGTAATCGACTTGTGACTGTCGTGATGGTACATTGTGTGATTTCTTTCTTAATATTTTAATCCATACCAACTATGTGGAGCAAAAAAAGAAAGTGGTCGAACGAATATGTACAACATGGATTTACATGTATAACGGAACGTGATGGGAGTCAGCTTCCTATCTGCATGACTTGCAATGTCAAGTTAAGCAATTCTAGTCTAGCACCGGCAAAACTAAAGGAACACTTCCTTAAGCTGCATGGAGATGGGGAATACAAGAACACAAGTGATGTTAATGCACGGTTCATTTTGTGTACAGGTAAAACATATAACTATGTCCTGAATTTGAAAAAAATCATATTTTATTTTTCAATAAAGAAGGGTTCGGTGAATGCGCATATGAAAGCGGTGGGGTTCAGTACCTCCAACAAGGTTAAGAACCACTGCATTAGATAAATCGGCGCGCTCCAAATGGAAGAAGAAAGAATAAAAGCAAAGTTCTGTCCCACAAATCTGTTTTCACTTTTTCTGTAATCCGTGATTTGCAGAGATGTTGGAAAATTTGAAATGTGAGAAGTTATGAGGAAAAAAATCATTATTTGGTGGTGAGGTTAACAAGACAGAGAGATGTGAAAGTGACCTTAATTACACACTGCTTTATGCGGGACATTAAAATCCAAAACATTTTGAAACTTGTTAATTTTTTAACAATGTGCTAAATGCTTGTTATATTGTCCTCTGTGCATAATCCACATCTTAAATGTAGTGGAGCACAAAGCATAATATTTCCCTCTGAAATGTAGTGCAGTAGAAATATAAAGCAGCATAAAATGTCTATTAAAATTTCACTTAAGTACAGCTACAGGAAATATAATCAGTTATTTTCCACCACTGATTATCATTTCTTTGAAGTTGTAGAAAGTAAGTAGTCAGTACAATATTCACTTTCTTTGTTTTGGTTTTCACCACCTCGTGAGGAAACATTCCTTAGCTGCTGTTGACCAGCTGGTTGCTAACAGAGCAGACAGTGTACAGCAGGATTATCAAGATTTATTACTGAAAACACCTGCCGGCTGCAGCCAAAGTAAACTTGTAGGCCGAACACCCCACATTTCTTAAATTGTTAACAAATAGCAATGCAGCGCAGTTTTTCAAGAGGAAGGTCTAAAGAAAGATTAACCAGTGGACATGTTATTTTTTTTTTTTAAACTGCCAAAATGACACTATTTTGACAAAAAAAATGCTAATAACTAATAACTAAATATAAATATAAAATTGTAATATTTAATTAAACTCACTTAAATCTACAAGCCTCATTTAAACATATTCCAAAAAATAACCTGGTTGCAGGAATAAGGGTCAGGAACAAAAATGTCGACACTCTTCACTACATTAGTAAGTCACATGACAAATACGCAGCAACTTTTCAGGTGCAGAGCAGATCAGAAACAAGTATGAAAACAAATGGAGAAAAAAAGTGAAATATGGAAAGCATGTGGAGTCACTGTGATTTCCCAGTCCTGGAAACACCTGAGGACATTTAGTATGACAGGAGCAAAAACAGAAGCTGTTTGGGCTTCATGGGGTTAATAAACTTTAGGAAGTCTTTTTAAAAAGTGTCAGTCATAAAGCGGTGCCTAACTCTCTCTTTTAATACATTTTGGTGCAGCCCCAAGTTTGCAAAGGGCATATATGAAAAAAATTGTTCAAACTGGGCTGCATCACAAGTTCTCCAGGCAGCACCTTCTTAATTTTATCTTGGGCAGATTACTGCAGAGAGAAACATTTTTCACTGCAGAGAATTTGGTGCTCGTCTTTCAAGCATAAATACTCCTCTCTCCTTGCTGTTTAAAATTCTGCTTTATCTACTGGGAGAGAGCGATCACTAAATCTGCCTTTAATCAGAGAGGACCTACACTAATCAGCTGGGGCAGATTTTCTATGCAGAATCACATAGCAATTTTGTTGCTCTCATCTCTTATCTGCAGCACTGTTTGATTTGCTTCTCTTGTCTGCATCTGTCTCTTGGGTCAGTTTGATTCAATCAACTGAAACTTTACCTGCGTTATTAAAGTCATTACAGCCTTATTCATCTCTTCTCGTATGCCGACTTCTTTCATGTCGTCATCCTTTTTCCAAATATTATCTGGCTTGTTTCACCTCTTTGTCAGCACATACATCTCATTAACACTCGCCTCTGCAGCTACAAGAGCTCGTGATAACGTTTCCTCTTCTGGGTGTCGTCTTTTTCGCTGTGTCTCTTTCAATTACATTTAATTAAACCAGCCCTTTATAAAGACTATTGTGTAATGATAATGCCAAATCTGTTCATCAAGACCAAATGCACAGGGTTAGTGTCATAGGCAGGAGGAAAGTAAGAAAACCTGGTTTTTACCAAACATTTTGAAGCGAAATGAAGTGAATGAATGAATGAATGTTTGAGTGGATTAAGGAAGCTGTGAATGCTCTACTACATGAACGTGTGCTGTACGTCACCAAGGTAAGTAAAACTGAGAATACTCACAAGACTTCAAAAGAAAATCAATGAAGACCTTGGTCAGATCTACTGCAAGAAAAAATGGCACTAACATAAGCTGACCAAGTGGCTGAACAATGCAAAAAAAAAAAAAAAAAGAAAGAAACAAGACAAACCACACAGACAAGACAGGACAGACCAAAAGACCTTCGCAAATGTAGCACATATTAAACGTGATTCATATGTGAGGAGCAGTGACGCACAGAGACCGAAAGTGACAAAAAAAAAAAAAAAAAAAAAAAGACAGAATGTTACATTAATCAAAAATGGACAAAAGTGATTCAGGAAACAGTTTGCAAGAAGAGATGAAATAATTTCACATTTCATATGTGTGAATTGGACGATAGTTTGAAGGATTCTGACTAATCAGACATCCTCCTCCTATGTTTTTCTTATTGAGCTTCAGGAATATTATTATCTTCAGTTTTTTTATAGTTACAAAAGCATTGTTCTATTTTGCAGTGACTAAAGGCGATACGATGGAACATTTGGGTGCTAGTTTTTAGGGGTTTGTGCCTCAATTTGACAGATCACAGTGGAGAGGCAGACGGGAATGAGACAGGATATAATGTCAGGCTGCATGATACTGGAAGAAAACATATGATAGATTGCAATGTGAATGTCAAATGCAGGAATTTTCACCAGATGACTTGAATAACTCGATTTGGAAAGAATGAATGAGAGCGACTGAAGTGTAAGTGAGTGCATGTACATGGAAAATAAAATTTATTTTTAAAAAGCTGGAAAAAAGGATGTTTGGAACTTTTCTCATATGGTCAAACATTGGCAAAGGCCTAAAAAATGTTTTTGTTTAACTTTCATTTCTCAGCCAGTTCCAATAGTTTACTCATCAGTAGAAGAGAAACTGTGAAAAAATGTGAAAAGAAACACAATTTGTCTAGAACTTAGCAATCATGAACAGCTTGTACTCTGGTCTTCAAAGTGATGCTGTAAGTTTCTGTCATCATCCAACTCTAACCAGAAGCAGCTGATGTCTGAATTAAGGCTTAACTGCAGCCAATATTAGCAAGCTAGCCAAGAAGCACAACATACAAATTTAAAAAAAAAAAACCCTCCATACCCTGCTCACCCTGCAAAACAACGACAAAACACAGCTATCGACCCTCCATCTCACTCTTGCAAACACACACAACAAGTCAAAGTGTTGATGTTGTAAGTAACTGCAATGTAATCCCCAGAATTTCATTAATCCTTTAATAAATACAAACTTTGCATCAATTCCATTCAAGTCCACACATAAAATAGGCCATTTACAGTGCATGCCATCTATAAAGTGCATATTTTGTTTGTGTTCACACGTTTTAAACACACACAACAGAAGAGAGCAGTGGATTCGATCACCAAGCTGCTGTTTGGACTCCAGTTGTCATGTTACACCTCTGCAGGTAACAGTGCCTCCCCTAAATATGGCAGCTGTCAGACTGTAGAAGCACAGCAGCGACTTGTTCTACAGCTTTTTAACTCTGACAGCGCTGTCACCTGAAAAGTCAACACCAGCCTTGTACATTAGCAAGACTGCCAAACATAAATGCAGGTATTCGTGTCTGATCTGTGAGGCAGCAGGAGCTACAGGCTAGTTCTGATAAAAAGGAAAAAACTGATTGTATATCCCTCAACAAGGCAAAGCAGGCAGCTAAATCCAGATTGTGTCAACTGGTTTGTGGTAATTTAACTGCAATATTCTCGAAATGTTGAGGTAATTTGTGTTTAATCTCATACTGTGTTTAATCTGGGACCAACAAAGATTCCAGCATGGGAGGAAGTGAGTTCTGCAGGTTAATCCCAACACAATTGTATTTAGTATTGTCTGATCATGTATTAAGGCCAAAGTGTGTGTTGTTGCCTCAAAGAGCTAAGTTAAAACATCAGCCTCTGTAGAACTGCAGTGACATAACTGACAGAAAATGATGTGACAGATGAATAAAAGAAGTGACTCCTGTGTAGCTTTCATTGCCTCCACATATCCAGCCATTCACTGTGTGAAACCCAGCAAGATTGCCAATTATCGGTTTCAGAAACTCATGAACAGCTCCTTCAATCCAGCATTAGAAAGATGTGAAGAAGGAGTTGAAGATACTGGCCATAACTCTGAATTTGAACCCTCTGAACACAAAACCTGCCAGCAGGTTCGAAAGCTATGTTATCCTTTTTTTTTTTAAATCATCAAACTTACAAAATTTATCAGTGCCAGAACTTTAAAAACAAAAGAAATTGTTGGATTTTCAACTTCCTTGAACTACTCAACTCTTTGGTTCTGTCAGAAAACATAACCATATCTAGGCTTAAAATCATGACATGTTAAAATCCTGTCATTCCACATCTCATGTTTAAAAATTTGTCAAAAACAAAGCGCTTGCTCAAACCAGATTCTAAAAAAGAATTAAAATTGTGAAGTCATTAGTGGTTCAACTGCAAACAAAAGTGATGTGACAAGAACTCCTAGATTTTTAACTGAATTGGGCTGAACTGAAGCTGTGTTTGCGTTTTTTTTCCCAGCATTGGTAACACCTGTGGGCACTTGGAAAAATGTTGTTCAAGTTGAGATATGATTTGATCCTTAGCCCAAATATATTCTGCATGACTGAAAAACCAAACTAACTCAGAAAAGACTCAGAAATAGCTTTTCATTTTTATAGGTTCTACATTATCATATATACCTCTGAAAGATAGACACACATGGCAGCAACTTGCACACTTTCCAGGAAACACGTGTCACATCCTTTTTTAATGGTTTTTGTGGATGCAGCCCATTATCTCCCATCTCTGTGGACTGAATCAACCACTGGCAGACAGCATTCAATCCCTGCGATGTGTCTGTGCCCCCACATTTACAGGTAATAGACTAGAGAACAAATACATGAACTATTGATGGATTTTTTTCTGTCTTGATCTGCAGGCTCTTGTTTCCAAAGCCCTCCCTCTCCCCTACATATCCTCAACCAGTCCCCCTCACCTCTCTCCTTGCATCCGTCTGTTCCCCTTTCATCTGTTATTTTTAACCCTCAGACATGCCTCATGCATGACGCAGATGGGCGCGTAGCAGTAAACTAAAGAGGGAAAAGGGCCTGGTCTGCAGGCAGGGAGAGACATGGAGAAAGCGAATGATATAAGAGAGGAAAGGGAGGCAGACACAGGGGGTCTTATTAAGGAAAAAAAGCTAGACAAAGACTGAATGAAAGACAACGGGAGAGGGGAAAATGGTGAGAAATGAAGTCAGCCCTGATTTTACACATAACTCCTGGCTTAGTAGACTCCCTAAAACTCATCACCTGTCACTGAGAAAACCTGACAGCATTATTTTTTTTCTAAGCTCTGCCGTGTTTAAAAAAAATCATAATCAGCAGTGAATAATTCCCACCTCTTCCCTCTCCCTTCGTTACCCCATCTATCTTCCTGAAAGCTCAACACACCCACTCGTTTGTCTGAGCAGAACGAAGAGGAGTTACATATCAATCTTACATCACTCAGCAGTCAGCCTTGAGACTTTTCATAGAGAGGCTCTGAATGAGCGTCGACAGCACATGACGCACACCAACTGTCAGCTTGAAGTATGTATGCGCCTGTGTATGATTTTTGCATGCATGTGTTGGAAAAAGAACGGCAAAAAATGTGGAAATGTGTTTGTGAATAGTCAAATTGCGCGACTGCGTAGCTAGAAAGTAGCTCCGCAGGATCACATAGTACAGAGAAATTGGAATGTTTTTCCCTCCATATGGTCTGACGCCTTTCCCCCTTTTCCCTCCAACTCATAACCGTGAGTTAACATTACTCATAATTGGACAATGAGACTAAAATTGTCAGTACGCTCCCACTCAACATACGTGTTCAAGCTGTTTCCAAACTTGTGTATCACAAGTCCTGCGCGTAACAAAGGCAGCATCCAAATTACTGCCAATAGTAATGATTAATAAGGCTGCACGTAGGAATATATTATTCAAATATCACTGCAAAATTAGTACTGATGACACACAATTTCTGGCAAAAAAATCTGGTAGCTTGATAGCAATTATCAATGTGGAGAATCATCTGCTTGGTGGTTTTGATTTATCTGCCTGACTAAACTCATTAAGCTTGCTGAGAAACAGTTACAGTGCAGTTTGTAGGAAGAAAAGTTGATGATTTTGTTCTAAATTACAGGAGAACCGAATGTGACAAAGAAATAAATTACAGCGCACAAAATGTCTAAAAATTTTTCTTTTTTTTTTTTAAATAAAAAATTAGAACAAAGTAAAGCCCCTTTCAGACATTGCTGCTTCATTAAACTGGTAAAGTGACAGAATTGTGTCATTCATTTCATGTTAATATTGCACAGCTTTGAAAGAGACAGAGTACGTGCATATCATTTGTTTGCATGCAAGATTAGACAGCACACAAAAGTGATATATAATGTATATTAATGCATTAATAAATTCAGAGTAAAGCTTCCTACAAACAGGTGGAAGCAAGAAACTAAACTTCAGCTCATGTTAATGTTTTGTCAAACCCATAAATCTGAGCTGTTCATCTTTATTGCAGTAAAAGTTTTAGGACAAATATTGGTGCTAATTTGTGGAAAAATCCTTCTACAAATTGCTTCATACAACTACAGGTGCATCACTTGCCCATTCATCCGTACAACGACGTGCAATTCAGAACTGTGCCAGGATGAAAGTGAAGTGAGCAGGATGCTAATTCAGACATGAACCCGATACGTACAGATGCTGTCAGAATAACGCAAAGCAGTGCACATCTGAAAAGGGCTTTTAAAAATACGTGTTAAACTAAAATGAAACTTTAAAAACAAATGCTCATAAAATAACCAAATATTGAACTAAAAAATACAAAAAAAAATAAAACATCTTTTAAAAAATTGTTTAAAATGAGCAATTGAATGCCAAGGGCTCATAACAATTCAAAACAAATGTATATATTTGGAATAATTTATCCATATTATTATTATTATTCATAATATTAGTAATTTAGTTTGTAGATTACTGCCTTTTACTTCTAAAAAGCTATAAAACTGGTTACTATGTTTTCCAATACATAAGTTTAGATGCTGCATCATTAACACCCCATTCAAAATATCACTGAATTTAATTCTATATTGTCAACTGTAAATTACAGTATATATACGTAATCTCCCCGCAGATTTTCCTCCTAGAATTCTTCCATCAGTTTGAGAGTCGGGGGGCCTCTTTGTACTCTGAAGACTCCGTCTGGTGGGATAAAGTCCAAAAAGTTTTCACTTAACATTGTTTTTATCCACTTATTGCTCTATTCATGCATATAATTTGAATGATCTGATGAATTCCATCTGTTAATGGGCACGATCTCTTTAATCGTTTTTTTTCTAATATGCACATTGATAGGATGTTAAATGCTTGTTGAAGAAAACTGATGCTGAGATTTTAATGAAAGATAAAGTGAGTATTTGACATAACTGATTAGAAATGTGTGGATTTCTTTCCTTTCTTTTTGAAATAATTAAGATTTTTATTTAGTTTTAATCGCAAGTTACACGAGATGGAACTACGGTTCTGATTTGATCAATTTTATTGTCACTTTAGTTTGATTCTCTATGAAGCTGCTCTAAGTAAACGTGACTGTGGTTCTGAGTATCTTATTAAGTCACATTTGGAAATCCTATAGAGTGAAGAAATCCTCCTCACACTAGATCAAATTAAATGACCTCCCCTACCGATATCCAAGGCGAAGGATTTCTGACGTATATTTTCCCCTACAGAGACCATTGTGTTGTGGTTTTATAAACATCCATTTATTCTACACACGGTGAGGTCAGCGTCAGATCAACCTCACCTTGTAGGAGAAGACGTGATGAGGAACACAAGTCAACAGTTGTGCGCTTGCATCAAATCCTGTTTAACAGCTCCTAATGCATTTGACAAATCCTTTTCGGCTTTGGCGAGGGACCACCTGACCAAGCAGCCAATCACGTGGTTGGAGACGCCGAATCCCCACCATGGAGGATGTGAAAAGGTGGAGATTGGGGGAAGCATGTGTGCATCTGTGTTTATTTTTCCTTCTCTTTCTTCCTCTCTCGACCCATTATTTAGCAGAACTGTACCTCAAGGAATCATTAAGCTCTTACAAGATATCCCATAATGCCCTGCTGCTGAGACGGTCCCAATTCACAGAGTGACATCAGAAGCAGGGCTGGAAAGCTGCATGTGTGTGTGTGAGGCAGCCTGATCCACACACATATGAACGTCCATATGTGTGTGTTCACTTGTGTGTATTTGCATGTGTGTGCGTGTCGGCCTGACGTCAATACTCCTCCGATCCATATTTAACTGCATAGTGAGGAAGGCTCATAGCACCTTGTAGGTGTCTTATCGAATGTATTTATAGACTGAGACTAAACTGGGTGCCGGTGTGACAGGTGAAGTGTGCCTTTCCCACTCGAGTTTGAAAAGAAGCTGAATTTATTTCTGGAGCAGGACTGCGAAGGGAATCTGTCCTGATAGAATTGGGTTTTTACCACTGTTTACAGATGCAGATAGTGTTTCAGTAGGAGGGATGAAAAAATAATGAGGAAAGTGCTGAAATGGTGCGTCATCACATATTAAACTTCTAAAACCTTACACCCTGTTTACAAAAACAACTGCAGCTTGAGCTCAAGTGCTTTCATTTTGCATCCACAATTTTCTAATATTTGTCAAGTGGCTAAAGAATTTTTAAAAAGAAATGGAAAGATATTGATTATAAAGGAGCCTAAAAGCATGAAAAAAAGGAAAAGAAAAAATCACGTAAACATGAGGTGAATGCAATTAGGTCATAGGATGTTTTTAAATGGGAAAATGTTCTCTTTTACTCAGCTGTATGACCTCTTTTAATGGTTTTGCTATTTCTGCTGTTCTCTCCACCTACGTGCTAATGTGGTGATGACTGTATCCACTGTATCTGGGAAATCTTCATTCATAAAATGAATTTCCTGTGAATCTCAATTCGTTGTGCCAACTGCCAATCAATAAGATGCCACAAGAGAGTAGCAGACGGTCGGACAAGGAATATTTGAAATCTGATTATGGCTGTGTTACTTTTAAAGGAATATATTATCATACGTAAATATATATTTTTAAAAATTTGCTTCTGAGAATGCTACAGTACCCATCAGTGCACTTTACTGCTGTGAAGAAGCCCGTCAGAAAGAATTACTGAAATTCAGAAGGCTTTGTTGTTGAAAAGAGGATGAAACACTGCAGTACCGGGAAGTTCTCCCAACACTGACCCAGAATCAGGCAGCCGAAGTCATTCAAAATGCACCATGTATTAATTATTCATCAAGAGTCTACAACATATAAATTCGAGCTTCAATTTGGTATTAGAGCTGCTGCCAACAGAATTTTAAGCTGAGCAATTGAAGGTTTCTTACTGCAGTGTGGGAGTCGCAGTGAACTCCTCTTGCACACATTTATGTTTTATGGCTTGTATCGTTGATATTCTATCACAAAAATGCTAATCTTAAGTGTTCATTTAGCCAATAAAAGTCATAACATGTCCCCACCTTGATGCTTAAGTGAAGTGACAAACTGGCTAATAGCTGTGCAGCTCAGATGTAAGTAATAGAAATGGTGTTGTTGGTAATTACACCTAACAGTACTTACAGTGATCAAGAATTTGGTGATGTCATACTACAATAGAGAGTAGCGACACAACCACATAGAATTGTGATGTTCCACATTGCCCTGACATCCCAAAAACACCACTCCTTCATTATCTACACAGAATTCATACAGGATCAAAGAAGAACTATAGCAGTTTTAGTCCAAAACAGCAGGTTTACATGAGGTAGGGCATAAATTAAAGAGCAGTATGTAATCCTGTAAGGCAATGAATGGTCCTACAGTCGACAACAGAGTGTGAACAATCACAGTATTGATTTTTCTTCTGCAATACTGGATATTTTTTAGTCCTTACAGAGAATAGTTCTCCAGGATTTCAGAGATACACAGAACAAACTTTTCCTCACTCTTTTCTACAGTGAAGTTATTGCCATCGGAACTTAAAACTTCCAGTAACAGAATCTCACTGGAAGTTTGTGGTCGATGTCCGTCCATATGTTCATTGTTCAAATGAGGTCCAATAAGTTGGATTTTGGGTGTAGGATGTTGCAGTGGTTAGCGCTGCACACAAGAACACTCTAAGCAATTCTTTGAAAAAAGTAACTGAAAACCATACGTTAGGGGACAGATTAAGGAAAATTTTCAAATCACACAATATCTGTTGGAGTACAGTCAAATCCATCATGAAGAAATAAAAGGAATATGGTACATTTGTACGTCTACCTGTCTACAGCAGGCCGTCCTTAAAACTGATTGATAGTCTAAGAAAGAGAATAGTGAGGGAGGCCACTGAGACATCTATGACTGCTCTGAAGGAGGTAGAATCTTCACCAGCTGTGATGTTAGAGACTGTGCATAAAACACCTGTTGCCTATTCTTCACCAGTCAAAGCTTTAAGGGACAGTGACAAAGAGAAACACACTGTCGACTAGAGTTCACTACAAGGCTGTAGGAGACTCTAAAGTCAGCTTCAAGATGGTTCTCTGGTCTGATGAGACTAAAAGTTGACCTTTTTGGCAAGATGCTTTGTTGAGTGGACATCAAAAACTACACATCATCACAAACACATCATACTCACTGTGAAGCATGGTGGTGGCAGCATCATGATGTTGGGATTCTTCTCAGCAGCAGGTCCTGGAACGTTTTAAAGGTAGAGGGTTAAATGAATGCACCAAACTATAGGGACATTCTAGAGCACGACCTAATGCAGTCTGCAAGAGAGCTGCGACTTGAGAGAAGATCTGATATTCAGCAGGACAATGACTGAAGCATAGAGCCAGAGCTACACAGAAATGATTTAAATACAATAAAGTGAATGTGATGCAGTGGCCGACTCAGAGACCACACCTCAATCTAACTGAGAACTTGTGGCTGGACTTGGAAAGGGCTGTTCATTCAGGATCCCTGTACAACTTGACAGAAGAATGGGGTAAAACTGCAGTGTCCAGATGTGCAAGGCTGACTCGAACATATCCTCACTATAATGGTATAATTTTGGCTAAAGATGCAACTACTTAATACTGAGAGGCAATCCCTTATTCTACATTTCATATTTTTGATTAACTGACATTCCTCTGCAGAAATCTGCTTTCAATTGGACATAAAAGAGTCTAATTTATCATGATTCACTGTTGAAAAGCAATTAATGGGGAAAACTTCCAAGGGAGGTCAATACTTTTTATAGGCACTGTAGCTAATGTATGGATGGACACCCTGCTTTTCAAATCACAAACCTTTTCTTTGTTTTTTTAATACATACCGGAAATTAAGCTCATGCATAGGATTTGTTCACTCACTTTCCATCTCTATTCCTCTGTTGCTCTGCTCTCTTCAATTTTCAATCTTTAGTTCTCACTTCACTTTTCCCACATTTTCAAAATCATTTGACACTCAGTCTCAACATCACCACTCTCGGCCAATGATCCATCAGCTCTCGAAGCAAAACCAACCGCTCAACCCTGTTCTTCTTTAAATTCATTGCAATTATGTTGCTCATGCCTCCACCCCACCCTTGTCTCCACCTCATCCGGGTGGTGAATCTCAGCCAGTCTCCATCAGCTTTCTACTAACTTTCGTTACCACCAACCACGTCCAGACACCAACGGGTCCCGTCCTCATCTTTTGCCTTCATCTGGGATTCTGCTCTGTGATGTCGCTTCTAACAGAGTTTAACCATCAAAATATTTGGATCCAGCATGCCTCCGCAATAAGCTTTAGGTTTCTATTTTCATACGATTCTTCCTTATTTAATTGACATGGAAACATATGTCACCATCTGTCTGACACACAAGCAACCACAACTGAACACTGAAGGCTACAAAACATGGTATTGCAGGTGGTTTATGTTGGGTTACATCAGACTGTGCAGGTGTTTCAGCTGGAAGACCTTCCTGTATCATTATAGCACAGTTGACAGCTTTTTCTTAATGTCCTAGAAAAGTAAATGGAAACTAGTGCTGTAGTGAACAACCACTGATTCTTATCAGGGTCAATAATTACTGTATCTCTTGTCGTCTTTGAATAGAAAGAGTAGAGAGACTCGTCAGTATAATGGAAAGGAAGAAAAACTAATGGAAGGACATTGTGAGTCATATTTATGGACTTTATCCATCATTTCTGGTATAACAATGATTGACTAATACTCTAATGCAGTTTACTGAAAGGTGCTTTATTATATTTGCATGATTTGAGGCACTCTTCACCATTTAAAAGCCCTGCTGATAAAAGTCTAATTATTACTGACGTCACACTGATGATAAACCACAATGCACAGAGGGAATGTACATATTACATTATGCGTGATGGAGTTTGGTATTTTTCAATTTTGTATAAGCCTTAGGGGCGGAAGGAAACACTGTATAACTGATTACATTTTTATAAAGAAGCAAAAAATAAAAAGTGTGAATTCTAAAATGTGATCCTTTCTGTTTTAGCACTGACGTTTGCAGACCACACCAGGCATCAACATTCTCTTTGGTGAGAAAGATAAATAATGCATTAAATCGTTCATCATGGAAACCTATAATGGGGTGTTTTGGACAGAGTGCTGCAGAGATGAAGAGCTTTTTCTTTCTTTCACAGATCAACAATGTTGGTCCAAATTGTTTTTCCATTAGCACAAATCGAATCTGTGTCTCAGCAACTCGCATTGTGCCGAATGAACACACTGTGGGTGGACTGAGGATAGAAATTGCAAATTACTTCAAGATGTTCTCTAAAATTAATAAATCCATTGAGCTGGTCTATTCTTCAAGTCATTTGAAGTTTAGAAAGTAAGTCAATAAAGGCCATTTTGTGTCTTAGACTTTTTAGTGTGTTTCTAAGCGTGGGACTGACCGGAGGTTGGAGTCCTGTATGTTTTCCTGCAATGACGCAACATAAATCTAAAGTGCAATTACAGCTAAATTAGAGTCACAATAAACAAGTCAGTGAGCCTCAGACTGAACTGGTGTAACTGACAGTGGCTCTGAGGCCCAGATATGATTTAATAAAACAGTTGTGACTGGGCAGGATAAAGCATATGCAGAATTTGACACATTTGCATCTCATACAAGTATTAATGTTGAAACTAAAACCTCCAGTGCTTGCATTGTAATAAATGACTGTAATAATGGAATACAGTTCTTATAGTAGTGTACTGTTTATCCAAATTACATTTAAAAACTGTAAAATTGAAGTGTCTTTGAAGTCAAAAACAAGATAAAACAGCACATTGTAAAAAGTCATGATGCACATTGAACCAAAAGTTTTCGCACAACAATTCATGTAACACTTTTTAAATTAGCAACTAGATTAGCAACTACATCAGATTAGCAACTAGATTTAGACGGCTGAGAATATTATTGCTAACTTCACACTGATAAACTGACATAGGCCATTTTCACTGTTTTCTTAATTTAAATTTAGTTAAATCATTTTTCCTTGATTTCTAAAATACATATTTAGTAGTCCAGAAGTTGTCAAACATAGCTGCTTTTGAATAAATGTTCCCAAACCATAAAAATTTGACTTGCATTATTCTTTATTAATTTAGGTGTTGTAGTCATATATGCATTTTTAAATGGTAAACAGAGTTGGCAGATCCTAAATCTGGATCATAAATATTAAAGACACTTTGTTGTTTATAATAAATGCCTATAATTCACATTATTACGTTTTTAAGCAGGAAATGTTGTAATTTACAGTCTTATACGGTTACAGTTGATGTTGGTTATTGGAAAGTATATTTTCAGTAACGGTAGACTGTAGGCGGTTGCGGTTGATTTCAGTGGCAAGACAACATAAATACTGTATATTATTGTGGTGTGTATTAGTTACAGTATTAAACAGTAAACCTCATACCCCATTACAGAGTACTGCAATAACTTGTATAGTAATTAACTGTTTAGATAAATTACAATTGTAACAGTAAAATAAAAATACAATAACATGCAGCAACGCATTTTACGGGTGTTAATTTTTTAAATAAATTACAATAGGAACATTATAAGATTACAGTCATATACTGGTGACTGCAGCTGCCAGGATTTTACTGTAATTTTACAAGAAAATGTGTTATAGTGCAGTACTTTAAGAATGGACTTTTAGTGAAGTGGAGACATCGAGCATCTATAGTTAAACCTCTGAAAGGACCTATTTTTTGCATATTAATAGAATCAGAATTTTTGAGTAACGAATTCTCAAATCTGACACAATAATAATACTACATACCTGATATTGTGTAAATCTCCTTATGCCGCCTGCAAATCCTTTGGGTCATGTTGGTTGTGGAGTGGTGCCGCCATGAATCATGCTTTCGACAGTAAATCCCGGCAATGCTCGATCAGATCAGGATTCGTGGAGTTTGGAAGCTGCGTGAACACCATGGGCTCTTGGTCGTCCTCCTCAAGCCATTCCTGCAGCCATCAGGGACTCCTTTTTCCATTGGGGGTTGTACTTGCTGCATAATGATAATTAGGTCAGTGCAATTTGCCAAACTAACATCCACATGAATGCCAGGATTTAATGCTTTCTAGTAGAATATTGCATTTTAACAACATGATCAATAAAATTCATTCACCAATCTGTGGATTTAATGTTGCAGCTCATCAGTGAATTTAGATTTCACTCAGGCATGTTTGAAGGTTTTCAGGTATAGAGGGTCCCTTATCTGGTTAGAAATTCTTCTTCAAATCACATCTACACCTCCTCTCTCATTCAAACGTTAAGAATTTATTAATATGCAATGACAGTTATAGCTTTATCTCCTGGACATAAGTTATCAATTACACTCCTTGCAGACAATTCTCAGTGTTTGTCCAGGGCAGTTTTCAAGATCTGCATCACATTTGTGTATGTTAAATATTGACCTCCAAACCACTTGGAAGACACAAATCCTGAAAGCAGCTAGCAACATGTCTTTAAGCGCCAAAGTCGCAATATTGCGACAAGCAACATTGCTGAACATAACAAGCCATAGCTGCAAATATGGTGCCTCATGTAGTTAGTACTTTACACCAGGAGATGGCAGACATCTGGGACTTCAATCTGAGCATCATTTGTGGGCGTGTTTTCATTCAAAGTTTTGGAGTTTATGGAGTTTGAAAACCGCCTCCCGGTCGAGGAGACGAGGGTCGCAGTCGGCGCGTAACGGAGCGCAAGACAGCGAGAGAAAAGTCACCAAGCCGAGAGGTTTGTTCACTGTTGACAAAGTACTTCGTCAAGAAATGGCTGACTCAGATTCTGAAGAGGAATATTCACCCTCTGATGAAGATGTTCAGTCGTCTAGTGAGACAGAAAGTGACGCTGCGTCTGTGCGTAACGGCAGCGAGTCCGTGCGCCATGACAGTCCACAAGCAGCACATACTGGAGCTGATGCTTTGCTTCACCGTGTCCGGGGTGGCAGGAGGGACAAATTTACTCCCATCACAAACTTTGGATCATACTGATGATTTTACTCATTTACAGTATGCCTTTATCTCTAATCATTTTCAAGTTACAACCTTTTGAAAAAGTGATATCAAAACTGAATATTTTTGTAGTGACTTTACCTGTAGTCACTGAGGTGGCAGTTGGTGTCCTTTAGTCTGAAGCGTGTGGCTTCAAATTAAAACAGTGTCTTTGCTCGTTTTTACTGACGTTTCATTTATTGACAGCATTGCAGGTAAGTTATCATTCAGTCAACATTAAGTCTCCAATAAACCAATATTATACAACCTGACAACTTTCACCTGCTTGACACAGCGTTTGAGCACCGTCGAAAACTGTTCGGCTTCCTACTCCAAACTGCACACCTGTATTCATTCATTCATTAGCCATCATATATGCAGTCCACTCCCTACGGTGGGCAACCCCGTGGCTCCTAAAGCCACTCCCACACAGTCATACCGACACTAACAACAATCAAAACAAAGAAATCATATTTTGGCTCCAACAGTTTTATTGAAAAAACTGTGGAGCCTAACTCCGGTATTTGGTGAGCTTTGATAAATTTTCCACTTTCAACTAATTATATTGGAAACAACCCTCAACTTTCAAATTCACCATACTTCATTCACTATGTGAAGTTCAAACATCCAATCCAAAATATTCATATTTTTAGGCATTAATACATGAATTGGATTTTTAATAATTATCTTCCAATACCAAGTCAGACTAAAATTTCATTTAGTAGTTTTTTTGTGTTTGTTTTATCTTCATGTACATAACCCAGTTGCACAATACTTAAGCAGACCGGCTTTGCTTGAACTCCTACTGCCATGGAGCTCCCTGTACTGGGACCAGCCTGTATCTGTTACACCATTTCTGGAAGGTTGCCAAGCGTGGCACATTCAGTGCATCATACTACTAAGGCCAAAATTAATGTAGCAATGTTGTGCTTTATTTGTGTTGCATAAAGAGTAGAGGTGCAGTGGAGAATTTTTAGAACAAGTTCATTAACATCTGTGTCAGATAAATTTTCATAAGACTGTAATTCATGCTCTAGTTCACAGTTTTGAATGAAATAAAGTAGACCATTTTGCATTGTTTTTCAAATCTAGCTCTGACCTGGTGATAAAAGTATGAAGACCTGCAAAATTCTCTCAAATGTTCAAGCATATTCATTACAGTTATGGAGCTTTTATTGGCATTTTGTTGCAGTTTACAGGTAGATTTAGTTTTCCAGCTGAGATCTTAGGGGTTTAAAAAATATAACTTGCACCAAAGATTTCATTCGACAGCTCTCTATATCTTATATTGTAAAGAACGTTTTAATAATATTGTAAATGGGACAGTGGAACAGCTGTAGCTGGGAGTTTTGGGAACATTTACACTCCACCAATTGAATGTTGCCCTTTGTTTAAGCTGTCGGCCTCACAAAAGAATCAAAATCAGTGCAGAAGAATCAAAATGTAAGATATTGTTAGTCCATGTCCAGTCTTTCTTGTTTAAACCTGCGGCCTAATTTATCCATGATTACCCACCAATGACAGTTTGTAGTTCAATTCAAGTGTGTTATTCTAGCAGCAGCAAATTTTTCCCCCCAAAAATCTACTTTAATATGTACCATGGGAATAATTGGTAACACAGTGGCAGCAGAAACAAGCCTTAAAGGCAACAATTAAACATTTTCAAACATGTTAGCTAACACTTATCAATTAATTTGCTATAAGAGCAGTAGGAGTAAACCAAAATTAAATGAAAAGATCTAAAAGATGCTTTAAAGAGCCCATATTGTGCAAATTTACAGGACTATAATTTTATTTTTGAGGTCTTCCAAAATATCTTTGCATGCCTTATTGTTCAAAAATGACCTTTCTCACACTGTACATCACTGCAGCATTTCTTCTATTTCTATGCTTTAGCTCCTGTCTCATGAATAAATTCTTCCCATAAAGCCCAGTCCTCTGATGAATATATGTCAGCTTATATCTATGAATTATGCAAACTTCCAACCTTATAAATAGCTTAAAGATGAATACATAAAATCATACAGGTCAGAGATGTCTGTAGCATAATTTTAGCCCTTGCAATATTTGTCATGGTCTTGGATTTGGGGCATGCGAACATCTTTATCTTTAAATGAATCTCCTTCTGATGTATATTCCTCTGGTGCAGTTTCGAATTGAAATATGAATTTATTTCACCACACAGGATACTGACACTTTGATGTCTTAAATAGACTGTGTAGTGTGCGTACTCTTTATTTTTCCGGTACAATGATGCAGTTGAACCGTTTTTATGTAATACATTTTATAGATTCTAAGGGTTTTCTTTTTAATTTTAGAGATTTTTCGTCTTGATGATACAGGTACACATCTGAAGGCATTGACATGAATGCTGATTGATCAGTTGGCCCAATGAAACCAAAGTAACACTGGCAATAATGGCAGGAAACGTGTTACATTGTGACATAGATAAGTAAAGGACGAAGAGCCTGGACTTGAAACAAGGTGTTTCATGCATGTAAGGAACAGAGTTTTCTGTGGGAACTTTGGACTTTAGGCTGTGCAAGTTTGCAGATCTTTTGCATGCACCAAAAAGAATCATATGGGCTCTTTAAAGCGCTATAGAGCTGAGTGGAAACATTATTTCTAGTTGCACATATTTGTACAACTAAAAAAAATAGGATGCCAGTCACTTTTTTGTGTCTGTTCTCAAAGGCCCATTATCTCTCTGTGCATCTGTACATCAACAACCACATCTGTCAAAAAAAGACGTCATTTCAAGAGGAGCCGGATGTGAGATGCTTTTATTGGGGTTTAAGATTGATGAGGCTGCAGGATCTGAGCACAGAGAATCCACCACTGTTTGTCTTGTTGCGGTTTTCCTTTCTGTCTCAGTTCCCCCATCACACAAACAAACAAAAAATCCACACCGGTACGCCCTCATCCTCCCCTCCTTCAGTCAGGCTCTAATGGGCTGAGTGAGGGCTGACGTTGGCGAGGTGTGGGGGAGAAGCATGTGAGGGGGAGAGAGGGAGGGAGGGGAGGAGAGAGAGGAAAGTTAGCGCCGGGAGCTGACGAATGGAGACGATAAGAGAGAGAGGAAGAACAAAAATGGAGAGAGCGTTTATGATCAGGTGCGGTCTCGGAGGCTATTATCCTCCTCAAACTTTGCACAACTTCTCATTGGTCACTAGTCTATAAATAACCCTCTGTACTCCCTCCATCCTGCACTCAAGCCACCAAGAGGTTTTGGGACAGAGGAGGGGTTATTAAACCCTCTTCCTCTCCTTCTTTGCCCTCCCTCCTCCATCTCTTCGCCCGCCCTCGGCCTCCGCCTCTCCTCCGGTCCCTCTCTTCCTCGCCCTCGCCGGGTTTCACTTGGAGCTCACGGTGTAGCAGCCATGTGGGTGCCACTGCATGTCGCGGATGCGCCTGATGGACTGCATCTGGGGGCAGCGGGCGCCAAACTCGTTGAAATGCCTGAACTCGCCCTTCTCCAGCAGGAACTGGCTTCCACGGTAGCCGGGGAACTGGTAACCCACCCAACTGGGGATTGAAATAGAGGGACAAATAGGGAACAGATAGGATTACAAGGTTGCAGCAAGTCAAAATGTATGCAAGAGAGGAAAACCTCTCAAGGGCGGTTCAAGGTTCAAGGATGAGCAGCAGGCAAGTGAGGAATGTGGAAGAAGGATGCTGCAAAGACACACGCAGAGAAACCAGGGAGGATACACATCTAACAAATAAAGACATCGATCTGTTTGTCATGTTGTCAGAAACAAAGCCGCAGGGTATTCAGCCTCCCAGCAGCTTGTATCAGGCTGCAAATAAAGTAAAGCACACAGACAGAGGCACCGAGCTGCTGACGTTCATGACACCCTCGGCTTACGGCTGATGAGAAAGTCTCTATTCCTGAACTAGCTCTCAAACAAACACTTCGAGCAGCAGACAGTTGGTGATTATGCTGCTGTTTCTGCCAGTTAGAGAATGACGTCATGGGTGTGGAAACTCTCTGACACACGCAGCACTGCAAGGGCATCGACTTTTTTTCAAGCACGGAGTAGAGTTTGTGGTTGGCACTGCTGGAAATTGTATGATTTCCAACTGGAAGCTGCAAGCGATTTGAGAAAGCTTCACAGTCTGACTTAGAAAACAGAGGCATGGTTTGATACTTGTTTGCTATAGATTGTAAAATTGACATCACTCCTATGTTTATTCATTAAATATGATGGCAAAACCAGCAGAAAGGGCTGGAAAAGAGGAAACAACTATCTTTGCTCAGTCAAGTTTGCAAGATCAACCTATTTGTACTTGGTGGAACCTCGGGTTATTACACTCCAAAAAAAATTTATCTGGCAGCAAGAAAAAGTATGTTAAAATCTGTGAAAATAAAGACTAATATCTGCAATATAATTTTATACTCTTATGCAGATTTAAATTAACAGGGTAATTTTTTGAGCACAGGTTGTGAAAAAACTCATTACTATTTGTCGAAGTACAGACATTTTAAGTGGACTTTTGTGCTGTTTGAGTCTGTTTTTTGTTTGTTTGTTTTGTTTTGTTTCTTAAAGTCAATATGTAAATTTATAATGAAGATTAATAATTGCAATTTTACTATACATGATCTAAAATTTACCAAAACCAGAAAAATCTATAAAACAGCAGTTAAATAAGTGTTTTGCTTTTTTTTTTTCAATCCTTAACATACTTATTTTTTTAGATAACAGCAAATAACACCCAAAATAACGCCGGGGGGTGTTACCAAGATTGCTGCAGTGTTTTAAAGATGCCACAATACTCACGTTCCGCAGCTGACCATGATGCTGCCCACCCTGTCGGTGAAACCATAAGAGAACAGGCTGGGAACGTCGTCGTCCATGATCTCCATCTTGCGTCCCTTGAACTCTCCAACCTCAAACAGGCAGATCTTATGCTTCTCAGGATCCTGCAAGGTGTTGGACCAAAAAAAGCAAAAGGATGAGGATAAAAGAGGAGATGACAGAAAGCAAACTTCCATCAGGAGTGCAGGAACTAGTAAGATGACATTTTCAGTTGACTGGATGGAAACTAGAGCTCACCATGCGCACAGGCCTGAAGGACAGCAGGTAGTCGTTCTTCTGGCAGTTGCTCCAGGAGTCCCAGCGAGGATACTCGCCCTTCTCCAGGATGAACATCTCACCACAGAAGTTCATCTGCTCAAAGCCCACGAAGCTTAGAGGGTGAAAAAGTAAGGAAAAAGAGAGAGTAAGATGGTGAAGCTCTAGTTTACTCATCATGAGGAGTGCTATGAAGTTAGATATACAGTGTGTTTGGTTGGCAGTGATATTTTCTGAAAGGCTAAAAGTCGGAATATGTTGGCCTGTGTTGCTTTGATTTGGACTTTTCTTTGTGTAATTTTTCTCTTGCGACTTCCCTATCTGTATGAAAGTCAGTATTAAATCACTGGCTGAGCAGTGGGAAATAATATGTCTGTTCTTTCTACTTGCAGCTCACTTTCTTTACGTGTTATGTTCTTCTATCTATATCGAATTTATTTATATGAGATCACACAGTCAGAAACAATAATGTTTGGGCTCAACAACAAAAAATAACACAATAGTTTGCACCCATCAATTCAATTAATTATAGTCAACCAATAAACTATAATGAGTTGGGAAAATGTGCTTGTCCTATGTTTATTACAGTCTTAACCATTTGATATTGTCCGGGCATGTTAGGGTAGAGGAGGACACTTAAAACTGGTAGTTATCAAGTCATTTTCATTAAGTTATCTAAACTTGAATTTAGTTTTAAGTCATAAAATATTTTTAATTGCTAGTTTTAACCATTTGAAATTGTGCAGGAGTGTTAAGATAGTGGAGCTCAATTAATTTCTCCCAACTTTATCTAGTTTTAGGTTAGCCGACACAGAAATTTGAGTTTAAGTTACACAAAATGTTAAGTTAGTGCAATTCCTGGCATTATTATGTCAATACAACTGATCAAAAATAATGTCTGCAACTTAAAGAGGTTATCTAAACCTGTATATCTGGGGTTTTTTGTTGTTGTTGTTTTTTTTTTTGTATCTTGCAAATATGCATTTAATTACATGGCAGAAATATGGCACTTTAATTATTTTACAAAAAAAATGTTACGAAACATAGGAAAGTTGGTGCAGTACTCTTATCCCGGTCTCTGCTGTGTGTTTTGAGCTGTTAGTAGTTTTCGGAAGTGAAACTCACTCTTCAGCTGCACTCTCTGCAAATGACTCGGGATAAAAGCATCATCAAAATGCCTAAAACGCAAAGTGTGGAACGTCACATAATGGTGAGTTCCAGCTGTGAAATCAGCTACTCTTTGCTCGGAGCAGCGTGGGCGCTGGTACAATACTTCAACATGTGGACGTGTTGGTGTGGCAGCGTGTAATTTGGCTACTTACGGCCCACAGTCGACACGCAGGGAGCGCACCTTGTCCATCCCCATGTCGCACACGTTCATGCACTCATTGGTGATCTCGATCATGCGGCCCTGGAAGTTCTCCTGATCGAACACACACATCTGGAGGGGGTTTGGGTAAAAGAAAGAGAATGAGATACGGGGTTTGAAGAAGAAGGGTCCCTGAGTGGGGTTTCAAAGTCAAAGGCAACAGCTGAGGAGGGCAGAAATAGCACGGAAGCAGTGTGTGGCATGGGAGAAACTGTCCAGACAAGAAAGAGTAAAATGAAGTGTTGTTATGACAGCTACCTCCTCTGTGATTTACCATACAGAAGCCTTGGATTTATCCGTCAGTTGTAGCTGTCGAACACCCCCTCACTGAGCTATAACATCAGCTCAGAAGGTAAACTGTCACAGCACTGTGAGGCCAGATGCTTCACACCGAGTGAAGAAGGCTGTATGTTATATAGCATTTGTTTGAACAGCTGTTTGTGTGTGTGTGTGTGTGTGTGTGTGTGTGTGTGTGTGTGTGTGTGTGTGGACTGCACCTTGTAGGACATCATGCCCATCTCAGACATCTTGTTCTGAGCTGCCTTCCCATCAGTCTGGGAAGCAGACTTGGATTTCTCTCCTCCAGCAGACATGATGACTGGGATGAAGAGAAGAGAAGCTGTTAACATCCATTCTTTATAAATGGAGTTTTTGTAATTGTCTCACCCCAATCAAAAAGCTTACAACAGAAGAACCACAAGGCCAAAATGCATTTATGAGACTCCATTTGAAAGGTAGTTTCTGAAGATGTCCTTGTGGCTAAAATTAACTTTGCGGTTGTGAAGAGGCTCACTAAGTGCCTGTACAAAAATATTACAGTGTCCAGGCCTTTGATTAATAATAATGATAAAAAATAATATTCTCTTCCCTTGACTAAAAGGAAAAACTGCAACACTCTCATTGCAGTAGCTCAAATAACACAACATATTAACACATCATTTGGCAAGATTACTTTGGTGGAACAAAGTTAATGCTTTGATCATATCAACTGAGGAACTTGCTAAGTTAACAGTAGAAGTCGAATTACTCAAAATTCAAATCAGCAACAGCCAAAATGATGGCAAAAACACACAACGTGATTCAAAATCTTAAAAGAATATTCTAGCCTTTCTTCATTTTTCAACCAAGAGCTGTCATCTTAAGATGCATTAATAGAATATCTTTTCTGCTAAAAGGCAAGAAAAGGTGACTGATGGTGACAAATGCTCTCTTGAGAGATGTTTGATCACTACAGATCCTCTCCCAATACATTTTGACTAATCTCACTTTAACAAAAAGAAATGAGTCATACACAGGCCTTAACAAATCTGCATTCAGTTCAAGTTTCACCACACTTGTCTTACAAATGCGTTACACTTATTTATACTTGAAAAACACCAAACTTTCAATTAAAAATGTGCACCAAGAAAATCCAACATGAACTCCTCTGTGCTAAACAAATAAAATTAATTATAGCTACAGGCTACAGTACCTTTTAATACATGCGCACAGCATACAAATAAACAGATTATTAAAAATTTGGGGTTGCCTGAAACTTTCCTCAGTTATGAAATTGAGATTTGCCATCGCAATGCTGCTGGATTTTCAAATCTCATAGAAAATTCATCAAATTTGACCATGCGTTTTAGCAGCATTTTGCACAAAATAAACTCTAATGGATATTCTGAACTAACCACAGTGCATTTATTGGCAGCTACTGGATTTGTACAGGAGAAATTCACACTTTACCAGCAATGTTTCACCTCAGCTATAACCTACGTCCTCATTTTTAGGCAGTACATTAAATTATTCTTGCTCGCTATCTCCCTTCTTTCTTTTCTTTTCTGTATGATGTTTGTCCACTGTCTTACCTGTGGCAGTGTGTGCGTAAAAGGAGTAGACTCGGGGCTGAGACTGGTGGTCTGTGTGAGAGTGCGCCGGGCCCCTTGTGGCTTTTATATGCTGGCGCCCAGAGAGAGGGATTATAGACACAGAAACAAACTCGCTGAGCTCACAGCCCCCACAGAATAGAAATACCCCCATCATCAAAGAGAGAGAGAGCGGCGGGCAGAAAGAGAGACAGAGGATGTGGCTGAAAGAAGAGAAGAATACGTGGAAGAAAGTATGACAAAATGAACATGGATGTGCATAAGATGAATTAATCAAAGACTAAGTAAAATCCATGAACTAGGGGTGTGAAATAATGGGAGAACTGGAGACTTTAAAGCGAGATGTTGACTACACAGTAGCAGCCAGATTGACCAGGTTCACATTTAAGAACCTGTCACAAAATTATTCACTCGTGTTCCCTTCGGTGCTGTAATAAAGAGGTGCTGGGAGAAACAATAACAGGGAAAGCAATAAGCTGTAAGAAGCAATAACCTAGCTCCACTTGCACCTCTGGGTGAGCAAAGTTCAGAGTGTGTGTGGACAGTAATCGGAGTGTCTCGCTTCACCACAGGAGGAGAAAGCTATTAAATTAAAGCCTTCAACCTTTTTTTTCTAGCGTGGGTGAGTAAAATATTGTGGCTGCAAAAGCTGTTTATTCCAAAGTGGACACGAAGGAGCGAGCAAATGGATTAAGCTCCAAACACTGAGGCGAGGTCATGTGTTCGTGACATCCAGGCTTGTGACAAGGACATCAGGGAAACAGGAGCTGCAGCTGAGCACCAAAACCATTTATGTATCGGATTCAATGGTCGGCCTCGTTAATTGTGCAGTTTTAATTTCCTTGCGCACAAGTGAGCATCAGCAGAAGGTCAGTGGAGGAAGGGGTGAGGGGATGAATCACACACTTCACTTTTAGTAGCTGTTAGACATTCTCAGCTACTGCAGAGAGTCACTTTAATGAAGAGAAACAGGCAAATCAGGAAATAGTGAGAGATGGTGACCTCCATGAGGAGCCACATCTCTTATTTTTGCCTCTTACTCTCCTTGATGTTCATTCCCAAACCGTGGCTGGAGGACAGACTGAGGTCCTTCAGTCACAAATGGATTCAGTTACTGCGCCTAGTCAAGGTCTAGCATCCATGAGGACCTTCAAGGTGTTTAAAGGGTTCTTCTTATGGGACTCTTTTCTATCAAAAAGCACAGCACAGACCATGGGTTTTAACCTAGCTTCTTTTTCATTCATATTTATTTGCTCTAATAATTCTAATAATTTCCTTTAACATTAGTTTCACCAGTAAGTCTCTTGAGATACATTTTCTCTCAGGTCCAAAATAGCAGTAAAAGGCAGTTTCCATGACAATACATAATATAAAATGAAAATAGATGGGCGTAATACAAAACATCAACATGTATCACTAAAAATAAGACGAAGAAATAATATCTTTGGCTGTTTTAAACAGTAACATCCTTGATACACTCTAAATTCATGAATGCTTGGATTTTATTCATTATTTAACTTTTGGGGATTCTAAACTGTTCCAACGCTTTCCAGAGGCTGTTCAGAAGAAAAGAAGAACATTTATGTAATATTTGCATGAGGAAATCTGTCCTTTATTATATGTAAATATCCATTTAACTAATGGATAGGATTAAAGATTTTCACAGCTTGATGCAAGACAGGAACAAAACTTCACATTTATCAGTGTTTTAACAAGAAGCCCTCTCTGTTTGAAAATGTGTATCTGTCATTTATCAAATCAAATTTATTTTATTGCAAAATGAAATATTTATTTTTTAAATAATACTATATATTAAATACAAAAAAAGGAATATCAGACAGGATCGAAAGACAGGATAACAACTCCTAAGATCCATTTGTAAGTAAAATAAAAATGCATCCATCCATTATCTATACTGTTTAAACCTCATTAGGGTCGCAGGGAGACTGGAGCCTATCAGGTCATCAGTCTATCGCAGGATTACATATAGAGACAAACAATCACACTGGCACACTCGCATTCACACCTATGGACAATTTAGAGGTACCAATTAACCTGAGCATGATTTCTGTTTTTGGACTGTGGAAGGAAGCCAGAGTACCCAGAGAAAACCCACGTATGCACAGAGAGAACATGCAAACTCCATGCAGAAAGAACCTGGAAAGGTGGGGACGTGAACCAGGAATCTTCTCGTTGCAAGGTGAAAGTGCTAACCACCAAGCCACTGGTGAGAGCTTCTGTGAGAACTCAGATGACTTAAGGTACAGTGAAGAACATCAACGTCTATGATGCGTGCAAGACAAAAACTCTTGCTTGCTCTTTGGCATAAAACAGCAAAAATAAAGTTCCCTAAAGAAAACTGAAATAAGTCTGGTGAATATTGGGAGTACATTCTTTGGTCAGATGAGACCAAGATAAATGTATTCAGCTCAGATGAAGTCCAGCATGTTAGACGTGAACCTGACCAGGACTACCACAATGAATGCACAGTCCTAACAGTGAAGCACAGAGGCATGATGACATGAGGCGGCATGAGTTCAAAAGTTGTTGGACAGATGACATTTATACCTGTTGCCGTGAATGTACCTGGATATATCAAAATGTAGGATTCCTGCGGAAGTTTGGAAGAAGAGAAATATATTCAAGCATGATAGCCATCCACAGGACAAAACCATGACAGACTTTCTAAAGGAGAAAAACCTGAAAACTACAACCTTGACAAGTAAGCCACCTGACTTGAATCCAAAAGAACACCTTTGGAGTATTTCACAGAGAAAGGCTACACAACCACTCTAGCAAAGAACAGCGGAAAAATAATCTCTCAAATATGGAAGATTATCTCTCTAGAAATTGAGAGAAAAGCGCTGAAAAAATGAAATTAAATTTGAATCTCAGTAATGAAAGTTGTACTGCCTTTCATTGCCTTGAGTTTCTTGTGTCTGTATTTTTCATACAGTAAGTCTAAACCGGTATTCAATTTGACATGAAAGCAAATGTCCTACTGTTAAACTTAGAAGTGACGCAGCTTTGAATCATTTGACATATAACAGATACGGCACACTCTTTTCTGCTGTATCCTCCACATAAAGTCTGTCGGCACTTGCTTCTCTGCGGTAATAATGTATCATTCAATAATACAGCTGATGTGGTGACAAACAGCAAAACGGAGCCGAGAATAGCCAACAACATTTTCCATGTACTCCAATAAAACATCCTCTTCAAAAAGGCCACTGATCAATATCTACACCTTGCCACTGCATGATGGTTTGATCGTTTTTTCTCCACAGTGTCAAGAGTAAATAGCAGGTTATCGTGCTTCATGTACAGGCTTGTTGAATATCATCTTTACACCCGATCAAACAAAGATTATCCAGTTTACCAAACAGATGTGTGATGTCCTCAGATTCATCCTTTCATCAGTGGATCCATCTGTCGGTTTACAGCAAATCATTTGTGAAGCTCACAAATGCAACACAATACTGTAAATTCTTCATCACAGAGCATTTCTATTCTTCAAATGTCGGAATATGCCTAAAAGAGTTTTGCAGTATCCAACGTGGCCTGTCCTTATGGGCCAACAATTTCATTATATTTGCATTTCATCTGCAGGAACTAAAAATAGGGTTTGATTTAGTGCAGAGTGGAGGTTCTGGTAGAGCAGCGGCTGTGGGGAGAATAGTGGAAGTCGTGACTTCCGCTGTCTTACATGTGTGTTCCCTTGAACATGTTCAGGAGAACTTGGTGGCTGCGTTCTCTGAAATGAATGTCAAGGACCAAAGGATCAGAAGATTCAAGGGGGATGTTGTCATGGTAACCGTAGCCCAGTTTCTAAAGTAATTGACTTGGGGTAAGAATATTCTACACATGTGGATTATACACAGACAGTCACAAAGTTGTCGCTTCCTTTCTGTTGTTTTTGTTTGCATTTTTGCACAGCCTTTATGGCTCAGTTACAATTAGATTTCTGTTACTATTAATTAAACAATTATCTCCATTAATTGAATTCCAGCGTCCCAATTTCCTCCACTTTTGGAAACCACCATTGAAGCAGGCTCCCCGGATGGCTCTCCAAATCCTCCTCATTCTCTGCCTATAGCCCCGGCCATTGTTGCTCTATACGATGGCACTGCTGACCTATACGAATAGACCACAAACAGGCCCGCATTCATCGCACACGCGCCTCTCTGGCTGCGCTGTATATGATCTGCTGAGTCGACAGGCCGCATAGGGTTACAAAGAGAGAGGCAGATGGAAAGAGAGAGAGAGGGGGGAGAGAAAGAGATGAAGAGAGAGAAAGGTGGAGATGGAGAGGGAGCAGTGGGCAGCTGGGCCGCCGGTGTGCGCGCACCAACCGCTTTTTACGCACTTTACGCACAAATACGCACAAAACAGGAGCGTCTGGCTCTCACCTGCGTAAAGCTGGTCACAGCTAGTGGAATACTGGAAGTCCGGCTCTGTGTACTCCCAAAATAAAACCATTATAAATTAAATGGGAGAATCATGTAATGTATTAAAATTATGAGTGAATAATATGCCAATTACTGTATTGATTAACTGTTTTGTCTATGAAATGTCTACATGAAAACATCCAATAGTCAGTAGCTCTATATTTCAGGGATGTAAGGTGATGACCTAAAGTATATTACATTTATTATTATTATCATTATTGATATTATTATTATTATTATTATTATTTACAGAACTTTTTCTTAAAACACTAAGCTCTGAGCAAATTATAATTCATTTGACACAAATGTGCCCTTTCATGCTAAACCTTCTATAATGTAAATCCATTACCAAACCATGTAAATCTCCACTGCACCATACAGTTAAATAACACATTTTTAATTTAAGAGTGTAGCTTACATTATTAATATTCAGCAGAAAAATTTGTTTTGTTGTTTAACGTTTAATTTGTATAATATAGAAATATTTAACAAATATTGAATGATGTGCTCATCTCTATAAGCTTTAATAGTGCAAACTCTTCCCCACTAAGTTGCTAATGAAATTTCAAAATTGTGGTATAATTTTTCTTTGTGTTCAAACTTTCTCTTTGAATTATCTTTTAATGACTATGTTCACATCTGGTCCCACTCACAGGAGTTTCATTTTGAAGGCCCCACCAGGAAGTCTCAGTCATGATTCGTGCTTCACACACTTCAACAAACTCCTCGTTCACGTCGTTTCAGGAAGCAGCCGGGCCAGCATGCGCACGCGCGCGAGCACGAGCGTCCCGCGTGGACGCCGGTATAAAACAGAAGCTGCAGGTGGAGACAAAAGTCTGCGTAAAGAGGATTTGGTGCGTGAGGAGCGCGAGCAGAGCATCCAGGTAAGGTGACCCTGAAAATTCCTGATCCAGAACTTTCCCACGGGATGGATTTCCCGGATTAAATACGTGGAGAAGTTAATATTGTTCAGTGTCTAGCTGTGATTCAGGCTGCATGACGAACTCAGAGTCACTTTTTTAAAAAAAATTTTACAAAGATAAATTTCAAATGGAGACTTGTTTTTGGTGAAAGAAATTAGTTTGTTGTTCAGCTGTTATTTTAAAATACCACCTCTTGTTCCATTTGGTTGTTTATACCTGTTTCCTGATCCATCAGTTTTTCCCTTCCTTCTCCATTCTAGAAATGTACAGAGTCACTAAAACCCACATGACCTTTCCTATGCCATTCACGAGCATGGGAACAGCCCCCTTCTTTAAGGTGAACTCACTCACGGTCACTTCAGTCAGCTCATAGTAAAAAGGGCCTCAGCTTGACGCCCCCCTGCTATCTTCTCCTCCCTGTGTGCAGGTGACTGTGTTTGAGCAGGAGCACTTCCAGGGCAAGTTTCTGGAGTTCACCTCCGAGTGCTGCAACATCCACAACTGTGGCATGGACAACATCCGCTCCATCCGAGTGGAGAGTGGAGCGTGAGTCACACAGCCTGTACGCCTGCGAGTCTCTGTGGACAGCTGACTGCCTCTGTGTGTGTGTGTGTGTGTGTGTGTGTGTGTGTGTGTGTGTGTGTGTGTGTGTGTGTGTGTGTGTGTGTGTGTGTGTTTATGTAAGTGTGTGTCTGTGAGGAAACTAGTGCCCAGGCAGCCACAGTGTGCCACAGCCGAGGGCACTGCAGCCTGGACATGTAGGGTCCAGGCAGCAGAAACAGTCATGAGGGGAGACGGAGAGTTTTTTGGCCGTCGTCTGAGGAGCTAACAGGGTCTTTTAGAGCCAATTAAATCACAGGATTGTCCCTTTGTGGAGGCTATTCATAGCTAACATACATACCTCACAAGCAGCCCGGAACTGATAATTAAAGGCAACGTGAGTTTTTTATTCCTTCGATAAAATATGATGCCATTTCCTTTTCTCATTCGCTGTATGTGAAGAGAAATGTCAGGGTCCTTCTGATGAAAAGCGCACTGAAAAAAAAATCTATCAACTATGGCAAAAAACACTTTAAATCGGTACCTCCGATAACAAGAATTATTATGTAGTTGTGGACAGTAAACTGTTATAAGAATGTTTTATGTTTTGGAAAAATGTTATCCTTCTAATTGACTTAATTTCAGATAAGATAAGATAATCCTTTTTGCTCCCCACGCCAGATGAAATTAACAGCAGCAAACATATTTACATCAGCAAATAAACATAATAATAATAATAATTGTTAGTATTATTATTATTATTTCAGATGAATATATATATGTATATGTGTGTGTGTGTATATATATATATATATATATATATATATATATATATATATATATATATATATATATATATATATATATATATATATATATATATATATCAACTTTGATTGCAGCTTAAATATGAGGAATTCCTCGATAACGTGAAGTATTTAGTTTCCTGAATAGGCTGAGCAGAACACACGTTATCAGAATATGCCAGTTTTTGTGAATTTTAAACTTCTAATTCATTTAATTTGATATATACATGTTTGGAGTTCCATCACAATGTGGTAAAGATGTTGCTTCCAGCAGCTGTGGAGCAACATTATCATACATTTTTGAGTCATTTTTGTGGCCACCGTCTGCATATAAGCCCAATATTAACTTTCCTTTTAGCTAGGATTTTAGTCTCTACCAACTCCTAACAGAAATATCCTACCATTACAGTTAATATTCTGTTATTTCCATCAGATACATGGTAATAGTGGGCTTTTAGTGCTTTTTTTTCCCCCTTTTTTTTGCATAAAACAGCTGTCAGCTGAGGCTGAGAGTATCACAACAGGACACCTGCAGATCTTGGAACTGCAGGTGTCCTGTCAAGGACTGAACAGTGAGCTAAAACCTGCAATAAAGCTCCCTCAAACTGTGCAAAGCTGCAAATTCAGGTGACTATTTTCTGTAGTTACATTATTTTGATGCTATTTAAATTGCAGGATTGTCCCTTTGTGGAGGCTGTTCATAGTGAGCATACATACCTCCCCGGTGGTCAGGAACTGATAATTAAAGGCCACATGAGTGTCTTTCTCCCTTTGATAAAATGGTGTGCTACTTTCCTTTCTGAATCACTGTCTGTGAAGCGAAATGTCAAGGTATTTCTGATGAAAAGAGCACAAAAACATTAGCACTATCCATTTTGACAATAACACAGAATTTTAAATCTTTTTCTATTATTATACTATCAATGCCTTTATTGTAGTTTTATATGACACAGTTTTGCACTGGAAACAAATTAGTTTCAACCTGGAGTGCAGACCATGTACGACGTTTTTGTTGATAATCATGATTATTCTAGTTCCTGGCATATAATCATTGGCAGAAAGTAACACAAGCTCAGTGTATTTTACCAGAATATGTCTAAATATGTCTTCTAAAGTTCCACTTCACTTAATTTCAGATGAATACATTGTACTTTGTTCCATGAAAGCGAAAGCCCTCCAACAAATTATCATGTTAGGACCACAAGTGAGATTTGATCAAAGGTCCTCTTCTTTCCACCTGTGGTTTTAAAATAGAAAGTGCACCGTCTCCTCATTTGTTCTGTATATGCAATGCAGTCATCTGCTGGTGATTCCTCACAGGGTTGGAAAACCTCCTGAGCTCTGTGAAATAATTTAGGAGCTGTGGACATCACTCAGGGATAATTACGCATGGCATTTATTATTAACTCTGAGTCCAAGAGAAAACTTGTGCCATCGTCAGTGTCTTGACGCACCTCCACTGTGAGCGACTTTTTACGTAACAGCCCAGGTCTTAGTCACAGTCTACAAAGCTTGCCAAAGTCAGAGTAGTGATTCTCCAAACGCATGATGCACATTTAGCTCTATTTCATCAGGGCAAAAAGTGGTGTAGCACTTGCTTCACTGACAGTGCAACAATGACCTCTAGCTATTTCGGTGAATGGCAAATAGCTTAAGATTCAGGCTGTAATAGGAGTTAAGATTCAGGTTTTCCTAAAGAGATGCACACTTCACCTCTTATTCTCTGCAGAAGCCGGTAAAAGCATCACTGTTGTCTTACTAGAAACTGAAAGATTGACCTGGTGCCCACTTGCCTCAGTGTACTAAACAGAGCAGAGTGGAAAAACTATGCAGTTGCTTTAATTCCTAAAAAGTTATATTCAGGAAAATTGGAGCTGAAATAGATGGGGTACAGTTTTATTGATCATAGGTTGAAATTTGATTTTGATTCCACAGATTTAGCACTGCACTCCTTCCGTAATGAGCAGTGTGGGGCTTTTCATTTGGGAGATAGTGTGGAAATCTTTTGTATAAATAAAAATGTAGGGCACTAAATACTTAATGTCCTGCTCGAGATATATTTAGATACTCCTCTCGTGTTGTCTGATGTCACCTGTCTACTTTCTGGTTTCACTCACGGGTTTCCACCTCATATTTCCAGCTGGGTAGGTTTCAAACACCACAAAAAAGAGTTACAGAGGGGCATGTTGGAGTTCTATATATTTGGGGCATCAAAGATGATGATGCCTCCAGCAGCTGTGGAACAACATTATCATGCACTTTGATTCATTTTTCTGGCTACCTGCTGCATATAAACCCAATATTAACTCTCCTTTTAGGTCTGTTTTTGGTCTCTACCAACTCCTGAGAGAAATATCCTGCTTTTTAGGTGTTAAACATGCCATTATCTCCACCAGAGATATGGTAACAGTGTACTTTGCTGCTTGAGAGTAAGCCAAACAGTACACCTGCAGGTTCATCAGCTGAACTAAAACTTGCTATAAAGCTCCATAAAACTGTGCAGAATTCAGGTGATAGTTCTCTGCAGTTTCCTTATTTTGACGTCATTTAAAATAGAATGCAAAAAGCTTAATGTCCTGCTTGAGACACATTTAGATGCTCCTCTTATGTTGTCTGATGTCATTTGTCTGTTTTGTGTTCACACTGATTTCCACTGCTTTTCATTTTTACTCACCGATCTGATATGTCCACCTTGTGTTTCCAGCTGGGTCGGTTTCGAGCACCACGATTTCCAGGGCCAGCAGTTCATCCTGGAGAGGGGCGAGTACCCCAACTGGGAGGCCTTCAGCGGCTCCCTGTCCTACCACACCGAGCACTTCATGTCTCTACGCCCCATCTACTGTGCCGTGAGTATCTGCAGAGAAAGAGGGGGCGAGAATGAGACAGGTGGGAGTGAAACAGCAGGAAAGGACAACAAAAATGAAATGTTTGGTGAGAGAGTGACAGAAGCATGGTCAGAAGTGTGAACCACATAGCGAGTGACTGACTCGAATGAGACATCCCTGTGACAAATGTCTTCTCTGTTGAACATCTGAAAGACCCAGCACTGACTTCAAGAGTAACCGTGTCTTCCACCTACTCCACAGTCTCACCACAGCAGCCGTATGATGATCTTCGAGAAGGAGAACTTCATTGGACGCAGCACCGAGCTGTGCGATGACTACCCCTCCCTGCAGGCCATGGGCTGGTTCATGCCTCAGGTGGGCTCCATGCACGTGCAGAGTGGAGCGTAAGTCATCCAGGCGTCTTCCAGTTCAGGTTGAATGGCATGAAAAAGTTTAGAGGGTTTCAAAGAGATAAAAAAAAGAGGCAAAAAACATTCAGCTCAAACAGGTAAAAGAAGAAGATTCATCATATGTATCAGTTCAGACATTTTTAGAGGGAACAAAAACCCTCATTTATACACTTTGAAACACATTTTCACTTCACTCTCAAGATTCCTCAGAGTCTTTGTCCACTTTTTGGAGATTATGTTTAAGTATCACACTTCGACCTCTTTATTTTTATCTATAGAAAGCTAATTTGCCCCTTTAAAGGTCCCATATGGTGACACTTCATTTGTATTACGTTTTGCATGTCTTAAAAACCTATGGGTGTAAATTCATCCAGCCTCACAGCTTTGCAAGCAAATCAGAATTTTATTCAATTTCCAAGTAGAAACTGAGCACCAAGAGTCATCTAGTTAAAACTCTGTATATTTGCCCCCCTCACTGCTTCCAGGTGAACCGGTCAAAATGAGCTGCTGCCTCTCAGTCCACCAGGTTTATTTACTTTCTAGAGCTGCTTCTGCTAACTCTAAAATGTCTTAGCCATGAGAAAATGTTCACCAAATGTTACATTCTTTGCAGTATTTCCAGTTGAAAAATTGTGAGTAACGTCCTGGGGATTGTGAAATTTTCATTAGTCTGCTAAAAATGGGCACAATATGAGCAACTAAAAATGAACAAATGAATTGAAATATCTCAACATCTTCTGTATAAAATGACATTAAACTTGGTACAGGCAATCATGTTCCGTATTAACTAAACTATTAGCGTAAACACGGTACACAAACAGTTCTAGCTAAATGCTAACTGGGCACATATTACCATAATAATAACTCATTATTTACACTACACTGGTATTGACAATTTCCATTATATTTTTTAAAAATTAAATATTGATATCATGTCACTAATATATTTTTGACATTACCGTAAATAATCCTGCACCAGTAACTATCTGGTTAAACTCCAACATAGAAATGATATACAGTATCTACACTTGTATTCTGAGTGTAATCAATTTGCCAAAGCAGAGACAAAACACAAAATTTAAAACGTTGAATTTAACTGTTACCACTATTTTTGTTGCTCAATTTCATGTAATAATCATGAAGTAAAAACGTGCTATTGTGACGACCCCAAAGTTACCACAACTGCTTAACATTTAGGATTTGCACTTTGGTTTTGTTTCTAATGTGCAGCACAGCCTTCATAGGAGCAGTTAACATTTTTCTGTTTTATTCAGTTCCACTGAATTCATCATGACACAATTAGTATTAATAGAAACTTTGCAGGACAACAAGTGCTTAAATTAGAGCACTTGGCGTAAACTCCACACAGATTGTATTGGCACATGTCGGGTGATTAGCAACAAGACAGAGCTGTGCAGAAATACCAAAGACATGTTTGCAGTAATTTAGACAAACTGCTGCTATCACATAGTTTATTAGCAATGATAAGTAGATTTTTTAACTGCTAAATGTCCTGCTTAGTAAATAAATCATTTAATTCTCACTATTTTCCAGGCTGACAGTGGCTGTTCTTAATTAATCTCCTCTTGCCGCCTGTGTTTCTGCAGCTTCGTGTGCTATGAGTATCCAGGCTACAGAGGCCAGCAGTACATCATGGAGTGTGAAAGACACAGCGGAGACTTCCAGCACTGGAGGAACTGGGGCTCCCACTGCCAGACGCCAAAGATCCAGTCCATCAGACGCATCAGGCACTGAGAGGGCACCGATCAGGACTGGCAGCAGCAGCACAGCCTGGGATCAGGCTAAGTCCTGGGCGCCTGAACGCGCACTTTGGTTCGGAGCTTAGGGCCAGGACCACGAACTACAACACAAACCATCAGTGATGTAGCAGCTACCTCTTTATACCAGCACATATTAATACTTCTCTTTATAATGAAGAGTGTGTTGTTTTGGTACAAGTGGAATAAAGTTCAGAGTTAGAACATGAAAAGTGATTTTTGTGAGTCTTGTGTGAGTGATGTTTTTCTTTTTTTTTATATGTATGAATGAGTAGTCCATAAATGAAGTGAGTGAACCTTTGTTCCTCAGCTTAGAAAACAAGAGGACACACCCTGCGTGCACAAATATCAAGGCGGCAATTATTCCAGCCATAGGTTTTTATGGTTTTAGAGTCTGTTGTGACACAGTGCACAGCATCAGCAGTACATAATTACAGAATTTTACTCCAAGATCCACTTAAGTCAAACACTTCTGAACCCATGCAGAAAGTTAAACCCACAAAGGGATGTTTTTTTTTAAAAAAAAATGCAAACACTAAATATGTGCAATTTATTTAGCTAATAGTATGTTAATTGTTTAAAATACTTGAAATAGCCTCAATTTTAATGCAACAGATGAGTAATTTACCCCAGAAAATTCTTGTTATGTAAATTCTATTTCTGGCTTTTATAGCATGAACATCTCTTGTAAAATTAGTTTTTACATAAGCAAATGACGTGATGTTTTCATTAAAGTAGTTCTCACTTGTAAATGTGTGAATATGTGTATGTACTGTGTCACTGTAACCGCAATGAAATTATTATTTTAGTCTCGTTATTCTTTGCATCAGTTGAACTTTCAAGTTTCCATGGCGATGTGTGGGGCTGCCACTGCTAACTAAGTGTAAAGTCTGACAACACCCCACCCACCTGTCAGGAGAAACACAATCAACAGCATAGAACTTCAATCTTAAATTTAAAGAACAGGTGCATTGAAGGGAAAAGCACAAAATCTATCCACCCAGCAGTGTTACGTGATATAAATGAACAACTTCACATTCATCAGTGCAACATAAAGGAGAATTATTCACTAAAACACCTCTGATTTTCATGTTTAATGCTCAATTAAATATCCAGCATAGGATGTGGTTTGCTTCCCTTCCTTCTACAACTTACTTAAGTTGAAATCCTGTTACTGTAACAGAATAAACTATAGAGTACAGTGTGGGAAAGATATCAATACAGTGCGGTAAATATATGAAATACATCACTATCTGTATGAAACCGTGACAGCTTTCAGCCATGAAGAAGCTTAGTAAATAGATTTATTTTCAAGTGATCATGACGAAACTTCAGAAACCAAAAAAACTATTCATGCCAGCAAATTAAGACAACCATGTGCAGTATAGTGATCACAGAAAACTGTGCTATGTAGGTTCAACTAAACCCAAAAAGTAAACCAAAACTCCATCCCCAATACTTTTATCTTTCAGCAGACATTTTGCCAGGAAAGCACAGGTGGAATTAATGTCACCTTACAATTAGCCAGCGTGCACAAAAGCAAGACCTCCCCAAAGTTGGATCTCAAAATTACCAACCTGTCACGACTAACAGGCTCTTTTTCACAGGAGAAATTCTGACCTGTCACAGGAGGAAAAGCATATATGTTACTAATAACAATAACAATGAATCTGCTTAACTTAAGCGTCCCAGCGAGTCCTGACAGCATGACAGTGAACCAGAACATGCTGTACAAAGCCAGGACATTGAAACTGAAGCTGCTAATTAATGTTATCACATAAGCCTGCACTTTTCCTGTTTTGACATGTCAAACACATAAAGGCATTCAGCACAGACTAATACTTTTGTGATCTTTTAAGGCAGGTGTGTAGTTTCATATTACATAAACTGTGATATGTTGTTTTTCTTTTTTTTTTTCCACACTAGCAGATCCTTCTGATTTTTGTGACCCTCTGACCTTCCCACTAGCACCATCATTAGGATGACATTTGAGGTTTTTAGTGAAATATCTCTATAACTACTGGGTGAATTGCAATGAAATGTATTCTGCACATCAATGCCTCCATCAGAAGGAATTTTAATAACTTTGGCTGTACAGTACTTTGGCTTATGGCAATTTCCACCAACCTCATATAAACTTCGTATTGCTAATTAGCAAAAGCTAGCATTGTAATGTTCTGTTAGAATGGTAAAGTTAGCATTTAGCTCAAATTATTGATCCTAAGAAGGCCCGCTGCAGGGCTATAGACTTGTTAATTGCCGAGTTAAATATTAATTTATTCAAAACATCTTAGACAAAACTTCATATCACAAATCATAATACCCCTTGAGGCCAGTCAGGTCACATCAGTCATACACGACTGAACTTATGTACTTGCTGCGCACTGAACAAAAATATACATTCATTTTCTGCAAAAAGCACATTCTACTCAGCTTAAGATACTATGGCTTCTGATAATCTGTTGAGTTACCTTCTTTTGTCTGAAAAATGTGCATATAAAAGTTAAGGATGACGTTAAAAAAGTTTTAACTAGAAACTAGAAAATCCAAATCCAGTTGGATCATGCAGGTTCTCTGAAAATTTCTGCACCACACACATCTATTGAAATAAGGTGTAAAAATGGCCAAAAAATCATACAAACACATACAAACACACATTTCATCTTGTGCTTCAACTTAGAAAATCAACTCCTAAGATGTCCCTCCTTTCAGTACGTTAAATATAAGCTACAAACTGTGCAGTGAAAGAAAAATGAAGAACGTTATAGACTTGTTTTGTCCGAGGCATTAAGTTTAGATGTTTTAAGTTTAGATATTAAGTTTAGATATTGTTGTTGTTGCATAGCTATCCCCTGCCTTCAAATTAGTATATAGTAGAATAAATTTCAGCATTGAGCCTGTGTACACAGGTCTGGACACTGCAGTTTTACATTATGATGCTGCCGCCACCATGCTTCACAGTGGGGATGGCGTGTTTGTGATGATGTGCAGTGTTAGGTATTCGCCATGCCTAATGTCTCATCTGATGACCAAAAAGCTCAATTTTGGTCTCAACAGATGAAATAAGCTTCTTCCAGTTGACTTCAGAGTCTCACTTTTTTTTTCATTTTTATTTTTTTACTTAATTTACATTACTTTGACGAAATCTGTTTTCAGCTGGAGATGAAAGAGTCTTTTTTGGGGGGAAATTCTTGTCAAAAAAGCTAAATTATTTTGTTTGGGATTGAATGTTAAAAGGCAATATAATGAGGAAAAACTTCCACGGGAGGGGAATACTTTTTATCATCGCCGGACTGTTTGCAGTTGCTGGACATTTTCTTTCAGCTGAACAGTTGAATAGTAAATAGTAGTTTTCTGATTTAAGCTCATACCACGTTTGTTTTGTTCAGAGTAGCACATAAGAACTGCATTAGTTGTAAAAATATGAATGGGGTCATGAATACAGAAGAATCCAGTGCATCTCTAATCGTCGTCCTCTCCTGTATCTGACTTCTGTCCACCATCTTTCCTACTTTCTCCTCCATCAGCCTCCCTTACGTTCCTCCCTCTCGCCCTCCCTCACATGGTTTCCCTCCCGTCTTTGCCAGTGACCCTCGACTCCCCTCCTCCTGGCTCTGGGTGACTCAGCCCCACCATCTTGCCCCCCGTCCTCCCTGCCCTCTGCCCCCATCTCCTCCACAACACCATCTTCATTTTCCTCCTCGTCCTCTTCGTCATCCTCCTCACTCTTCTCCGATTCTGACTCATCTGAGTTGTCCTCTTCCAGGTAGCGGTAGCCTTTGACCTGAGAACAAATCATATGTAATGTCGAGTGAGTCGCTTTGAAATGAAAATATGCTTGTTTCAGCGTTTCAGTCACTGCTTAGATGTTTCACAATAAAGCTGTGATTATAATAAGACTATTCACTCCTGCTCAACTGGGGTTTTCTTCCATATAGTTCAGGATACCTCACTCTTCGCAGCTCTCTATAGATTTTCCTTTACTTCTGCACGATAGAATAAAGAGCAAGGTAAGTGCTCGTAGAATTGAAGAAAAAATTGCAGATATGTGGTGTGCAGTGCAATTTGATTATCCCTTGATAGCTACGAATCAAAGAATCATCTCACTCTGGTTGTTCTGCTTCTATCCAACCAGCGCCTCAAAAGCGCCACACATTTAGTTTACTATCTTTAACGACTAAGAAAAAACTGCATGTTTACACAATTACAAAGCTGGAACAAGGCTAAGGTTAGAATTTCTGCTTTCACATATTTCAGTATTTATTTTATTATCAAAATTGTTGCTCTTCTGATTATTTTTCTGTCAAACACCTGAGAGATTTATCAACTTATTGTGTAAGGTTTATGTGTTACTAAACCCAAGCTAAAGGTGTCAAGGCCATGAATGCACCACGCTCAGGAAGAAAGGAATCTGGTAAAGAAAGCGCTGCAGAGGCAGGATGAATTCACACTCTGACAGCCATAAAACATGTATGAAGAGCATCTGTGTAACTACGTTGCTGACGTCATGTCACAGACTATATATGGATATGTTAGAGCAGTGTAAATATTTGATTCTGATTAGGTTTACATAAAACAAAGTGGGTGAGCAGGATAAAGCTTTCTCTAAATATAAAAGATATAATGAAGCTGTGGTAAACATGGACATCTGATTTGTGCTTTAATGTTTCAGACAAAACCAGTGACTTTAAACACATTTAAAAATGTGTTGGCACTTGAACACAGCTTCCCTGTTTGCCCTTTGTCAAATAGCCTTGATAAAAGTGTGATATTGTACTGAGAGAAGAATTTGACTCCACTTTGTAAAATCTTTTGTGTGTCAGGACCACTCCTTGCTTTATATCTCTGCTTAACCTTCTGAACAGCAAGCAGTTTCTGGGTGTTTTTTGCTCATTTCACATTTTTCACTGCAATATAAAGTCCTGCACCTCTATGGAAAAAGCACAACAATGGATAGAAGGAGAGAACTCAAATGGTCTTTTGTGCAGTATGACAGTTAAAATGCCACAAATCAAGAAAAATATGGGGCCCACAGGTGTACACTTTATGATTTATTATTACTTCTCTCCTATCTGCTCTGCGCAAACACAGCCTGTGGTTCAGTCCTTCAAATTTTGTCATGCGACTCCTGGTTACAGCTGAGTCACTAATGGCTTCATGATTGCACCAATTAGTATAGCTTTTTAATGCAAGTTCATCAGCAGCGGAAAACACGTATTAATATGTGTTTTCGAAACAATGGCAATCATATAGAGCACATTATATAAATAAAAACGGTTGACCAACATAAAATGTTTATTTTTTCTATATATGGAAACGTATGGCCCACCCTGTATATTAAAGGGCCACATTCTATGTTGCTGTGATTTCTGATCATCACTAAGTAATAAATAAACAAATGCTGCATTTCTAAAATAAAATAAATTAAAAATGTTGCATTTCTAACAATGCCATATGGGGGAATGAACAGCCTTGGCGGAGTATTGCGCTCTCTGAATGCTTTTCGAATCACTAAATGTTCCTGTAATATGATATATCAACAAAGGTAGAACATTTGGCCTGCAATGTTCTGAGGATGTTTTAAGGATGTTCCTGAGGTAACACATCATAAAATATACACACAAAGTTGCACAACATAATAATAAAGGAAGAAAGTACCCAATGCAACATTCAGAAACCGTTTTATAAGGTATTTTAAGAATGTTAGGGCATAACGGTCTAAGAAGGTTATTAAAAAACATCTTTAGCATGTCTTTAGAGAACATTATCCTAACTGTATGAGCAATAGTCTGGAAACTAAAAAAAAAAATCCCACTGAAACCTTATGTCGTGGCCGAGGGATGCGTGGCAGTCTGTAAGGCACTTTCCCGGCCAGGCGGCGCTCCATCACCCAGTAGCAGTAGCAGGCCAGCAGCACGGTGGCCAGCAGGATGGACAGTTTGGCCTGAAGGCGAAGGAGAAATAAGCTGGGTTAAAGGAAAAGAAGAATAAAGACACACCAAACAGTCCCCAAAATAAGCACACAGTCACAAACCCTCATGGGCAGGTTGGACCAGAGGTAGACGATAAAGATGGCGATGGCCTGGAACCAGTGGTAGATGGTGTACACAAAGTCCAGACGTTCTTTTTCCTCAGCGTACAGTATGCCGAGCAGAGCTGGAATACACAGAGTTCCAAAAAATAATAAAAATACATAAAAAGTCAAGAGAGACACCTCCATCATAGATGATACTCACTGCTGACACCGGTCTTGTTCAGAGCGGTGCCGAGTCCCCACAGCACCGAGATCACAAGCAGAGGACCGTAACTCGCGTTCTTGGGTTCTGGAGAAAACACCATCAGAGCCACCAGGAGGGCCACGTGCACAGCGGCGCCCCCTACCAGACACACCCAGCGAGGGAGGCGCAGGAGGCAAAGGGAGAGGGTGGAAAACACAGAACAGGAGAGGCCATAGACGACTATGAGAAGCCACAGTTTATCCAAACCCAAACCGCAGACGCCGTAGGACTGTGGAGGAAGGTAAAATAAATTAACTTATGTGCACAAACACATCCATCACACATCTCCGTCTCAGCAGTGCAGTACCAGAGAGAACCCCTTGATGGCAAACAGCACTTCAAAGCCGCTGTAGACGAAGAAGGGGCAGAGCAGTCGCAGCCGGTAGTCCCTCAGGTGTTTGAAAGGCAGCTGGAAGATGTTTCCCCAGCCGATGCTGCGGAGGTCGATCTCCTCCGTCGGACGGTAGGCGGGGCCACACAGCACAAGGAACTGTGGGTAACGGCACAATTTAACGTGAATAACTTTGAAGTTTTGTACACACTTTGCTGGATGGTGACTGATAAGGCAGGTCTTTGATGAAAATCCGGTGCATTATCACCTGATTTATTCACCCATTTAGACTCTTCGTGGCTCTTGGAGCTTCACAGTTCCAATGCATCTTTGCAGCTATAACTTTGCAGCTTTTGCAGTTTTTGGTAGATCCTTGTGACATTGTTATTGCCAGTTTGTACATTTTCTTTTTGGACTAATAAGTTACTTGTTTTATTTTAACAGTCATATTTGTTTTATTGCATGTGATGTGATTTACCTTTAAACTTTCAAAATAAAGCCCATAGCAAATCACATCATATATGAAGAGAAATCAGTTGTACACAACATATTTTTAATGTGTTTATACAAATATAAAATTGAAAAAGCCTAATGTTGCTGTATGTATAAAGATCTAAACATTGACTTGTTTATTATTTCCGTAAATCCTATTTAAAGCAGAACTAAAAATTTTGGTTAACATCCAGCTCCTTCCAAGAGTAAAACTGTTTTCTAAAAATGTGTTGTGATGAGCAGAGAGATTTACAAGGAGCAAAATATAATTTTACCTGTGTACTAATTCCGTCACGTAGTTTTGTCGGCATCCAATTTCCTGGGGGTTATTTCATCTCAAATCCTCAAGGGTCTTTTGTTCCACCATCTGTGATTTGCTTGAAACTTTTTTTTTTATCATAAACAATGGAAATTTAAAAAGGCATACTTTTATATCTTTATTTATTCATCCATAACCACAGTTTATAATTTTTAAAAAAAAATCAGGTAAATCAGAGATGGCCGAGCAGAAATTGTTCTAAAAAGTTGGTGATTTGCAGTGGAATGACCCTGTTCTCTCAATAAGACTTAGGTTTTGCTTTAGTTTGTTTTTTTTTCCAGTGAATAGTAAAAGAACACGGCTATTTCCTGGTTATTTTGTAAAAACTTGTCTCACAACATGAGGGAAAATTCTAAATTAAACACATGTTGATCATAATTGCAAAAGAAATAAACCATCTAAACCTGTTGAATTCTCAGAACTTAGTGTGTATTGTAGAGATCTTACTATGATCATTGCGAGGAAGGCGAAGCCCATGAGGACGCTCTCCACCTGGATGAGCAGCATGGAGCGTGGCAGGTTGGTCAGCACGGTGGTGTTGAAGCCGGGAATCACACCACTGATTTCAGCTCCTGGTGGGGGAAAAGGAAAGTTCAGCGATTAGGAAGAAGATGATGGAAAGCAACTGAAAGTTTGACCAGCAATTTGCACATTTAACCCATGAGACTGCATGTCAGTTTTACAGAAATAACAAAACAACAACAACAACAAAAAAAACATTAAACGTGCAAACAAGTGACCAAAATGTACATTAGAAAGTTGATTTAAAAAAAAAAAAAAAAAAAGCAAATAAACAAGAGCAGCTGTTAAAAAAAAGGCTGGCTGCAGTCATGTGGTTGGTGTGAACCTCAGTACACTTCTGTTTCCTCCTAGTGTTAGTTACAATAAAAGGGAAGTATGTTTCTCACAAGTTATATTCTATACACTGTAAAAAAAAAAAATAAATAAAAAAATAACTAAAGTTTTTAAATCTGACCCTCTGAACTGAACCTTCTCTGGAACAGGTGATCTGAACCAATGGTGATCTTTAGCCACCTTTGTGACTCTGAAAACTCCAGGCTCAACATAACTTTTTAAAATTGTACAGAAAAGTGAACAACTTAACAGTTTTTTAAAAATATAACTGCAATAATACCAAATTACATTTCTTTCTCATTTCTAACAGAAAATCTGCTACGCTATTTACACAGTATTGATTTTTCTTTCTCAATTTACAGACAAATTTATGTCAAATAACATGCATTATCTGTAATTAAATATGTAGATCTTTATATAAAGGGTTATGCTATGCCATCAATTTAACATTCAATCTTATTAGTTTCATATCTATTTGTACTTTAAAATTTAAACACTGTAATTCTGGATACAACTGAAGCAAACTCCTTTCATCACATCCAACAAATGCATAGTCTTTAAAAAATAGTACAAAGATGCGCTGCTCTCCAGGTTGAATCTCTCAGACGGCTGTTTTTATCTATACTGGGATCGCAGAGGCAGAGTTGTTGGTTGCTACATCGGCTTAATTCTCTTTACTATTGGTCACACGTGAGGAGGCGTAAATAAAAGTCCTGCTTGGAGAGTCTTGCATTGCATTAATTTACTGACATAAAAATCCTGTTTGTAAAATTTGGTGTTGGTCTCCACTTTATGTTGCAGCCCAGGAGTCTGGTTGTCACACGGACAACAGACAAGACTGGTTTTGTAATTCCTCCTGGGGGACTGGGGGCAGAATTATTTGTGAACAATTGGTTGATATTATAATTATCATCTGAGTAAAGTCAACAAAAGTGTTTTGGAATAAATAGCAGAGTGCTCTTTATTTGTGTTCCAAAATAAGGCTGTTCATTGACCATCTTGAGCACACGTTATCACTTTATTGAAGGTGGTTGGTCATAATAACACAGGCCAAACCTGTCAAATAAAACCGTTTCTTGTATTTTTACAATTGTTTGACAAGACACGACCTCAGATCAGATGAGATGACCTGCTGAATTTAAGTATATTACTAAGCAGAGAAAAAGAAACTAACAAGCATTATGTTATTTCAGCTATTACATGTACTTCCTCTTAATGAAAATCTCTAAAACAGTTTTTTTTTGTTTTGTTTTGTTTTTCAAAAAAAATCCCACATTTTAAGGTTATTCCTTTGGGAACAGAAGCTGGCCTATTACCACATTCTGAAACAGAAAATTCACACATCTAGCTTCACCACCTCCTGAGAAAAATATCTGGCTCTTCCGCTTCTGAATCTCCAGCTATGTTCATCAGCTCATTTCTAACCGTGTCTTTCCAGCATTTGAGGTTTGGCAGGTAAAGTGGATTCATCAGCTTTTTCCCTGAAAATAACTAAACAACTAAAAGTCTGCTTGGCTAATATAGCAGGAAAGCTTGTGTAACATTTAAAATAATGAATGAAAAAACTCCACAGAGCTGAAAGGAACTGCAAAATTCAGGATGCTACCATTCTCTTGACTATATACAACACGGGAGAAAGTTAAAATTGTCTCATTTGTTTAATCTTAATCTTTGAATAATCCATCACATTACCCCTAACAAATAAGGTAAAACATGTTAAATACTGAGTTTTCAAAGTGGATAATTAGCTTATAGACAGCAAGAAAGTGAATAAATTTTCCCAAAAGGCATATCTGTTCCTTTATTTTATCTCATTCAAATGGACTGAATTCTCATGTACTGTGTTCTTGTCATGTGCTAATTTATTTTTAGGATTTCACCAGTTGAAGTGGCGCGTCTTTACCGCATTTTTTGACGTTATGGAGAATGTGGATGCTATCTCGCAGGTAGCCGTTGAGGACGAGACGCATGGGCAGCTCAGCGAAGATGAAACTCAGCTGAGGAAAGACAAGACAGAGAATCTTGCTCAATTTCTCCTACAGCTGTGCCAATGCGTTTTCTCCCGTAACTAAACACAATTTGGTCAATAATTCAGAATGAAACATGAAATTAACTGAAGCATTAGAGGACAAAAGGTGACAAAAGACTCACACTGAAGATGATGTTGAAGACCGACTGGAAGACGATGATGTAGCTGTGACACGCTCCCTTTGGAAGCTTCTTCTGCTCCTGAACATGCTCTTCCTTGTAGTTGGCGTATTCATAGTACTGCTGCGCCATCCTGCAGACAAATTGAAGACAAGACATTGAAAAGAAATACTTAGTATATACACAGAATTTTGCGCATAAAATATAAGCAGCATTGATTATTTTGTGTCCCTGCCACCTCTGGAGCAGTGCCATATTTCAGGTGGCGCTTGTTTCTCAAAGTTGATGAATTGGAAGCAGGAAAAAATGGGCAGACTAAGGATCTGAGAGACTTTCTTAAACATTGATGGCTGGACAACTGAGTCAGAGCATCTCCAAAACAACAGGTCTTGTGTTTCTGGTATGCAGTAGTTACCAAAAGTTGTCAAAGGAATGGCAAGCAATGAACTAGCGGCAGGTACAAACTGCTGAAAGCTTTGGATAGACATAAGATAGAACTGTGTCAGAAAACACAGTGTACTGCAGCCACAGGTTGGTCAAACTGTCCACCACGAAAAGCTCCTACACTGGGGACACGAGCATCAGAACTGGACCATGACACAATGGAAGAAGGTAGCCTGGTCTAATGAATCATATTTTCTTTTACACCATGTGGACGGTATGTTGTATACCTGGAGAAGAGATGGCAGCAGGATGCACTGTGAGAAGGAGACAAGCCTGCAAAGGCAGAGTGACACTCGGGGCAATGTTTTGCTGGGAAAGCTTGAGCCCTGGCATTCATATAGATATTTTTTTGACACCTACCACCCAGCGAAAGTTGCATATCACATACACTCCTTCACGGCAATGGTGTTCCCTAATGTCAGTGGCCTATTTAAGCATGAAAATGTGCCCTGTCGCTCTGCAAAAATTGTTCAAGAATGAAGAAAAAGTTCTTGACTTATCAGTTGATCGAATTTTGAACCAACAAATATGGTCATGAGCTTCAGGTAGTGACTGTATGAATGAAGTAGCAGGTATGAACAGCATAGGGTGGCTGGGCTAAGCTTTAGAGATAAGGTGAGGAACTCAGATATCTGGAGGGAGCTCCTTGTAGGGTTGCTGATTATTTCTCTGCCAAGGAATGCGGCGGAGTTATGTGACGATCGGTGTACGTTTGTCTGTTTGTCTGTCTGTTAGCGACATTACTCAAAAACAGATTAACGGATTTGGATGAAATTTTCAGGGAAGGTGAGAAATGACACAAGGACCACCTGATTAGATTTTGGAAGTGATGCTGTTTATAGTCTGGATCCACGGATCTGTTAAAGATTTTTGCATCATTGTGAGATAATGACATGGCATCACTGTAACTATGACAACAAGTGAACACTACGTCACGACTGCAATCCCACTACATATTGACCATTGCAGACTTATCAGGACTTATCCGTCGGAAATCATACAAGAAACAACTGATTAAATTGTGGGGGTGTTTCAAATCTCAACCCAATCAAGCATCTGTTCAATCCCTAGAGGCCCCTTCTCTCAATTTCCAGGATCTGCTGCCAACTTCAGGCTCCCTGATACCACAGGATGCCTTCAGAGGTCTTGTTAAATCCAGACCTCGACTGTTCAGAGCTGTTTTGGCAGCTCAGATTACACCAACACACTATTAGGCAGGTGGTTTTAGTGTTGTAGCTGATAATGTGGACTGTGTGCTGCGTATGTCCACAAAGATGTCACTATGCTCCTCAGGTGTTAGCATTTTAAGGTACTTTCTAACATCTAATAATCAAAATAATGGTTATTTTTGTATTTGTAGCTCTAGTATATATGTCAATGGCAAGCAGTTGAATAAATCATTAGTGCACTTAGTAAATGAGGGTCAGTTTCATACGTTAAGAATTAAAGTTTTCCCTTTAATTCATATATATATATATATATATATATATATATATATATATATATATATATATATATATATATATATATATATATAGGAGGTGGAAACTGTTTCTTTCTTTTTGCATTCAAGTTTGCATCATGAGACACTAAGACGGAAAAAATAACTCTTGTACTCAACAGGATACTCCTCCCCTCAAACCCCTCCAAAAAACAAAACAAAACAAACAGATCTCAGCTTGACAACAGTCGCCCGACAAGGTTCAGCAGAATTTCAACAAAGGGGCCGTTAAATAGCTTTTTGAGCCACGCATCGATCGAAGCGATACAACATATTGTGACACCTTTTTGTGAGCAGACATGAAAACACTCACTTGAAATGGCTAACGATTCTTTTCTCAAAGCTTTGTTGTGACTGACTGGTTCATTAATTCAGCTCAGGCATTCTATTGGTAAAAACGGAGCAATCTGGAGCCCAACAGAAGAGGTGTCTGCAGTACACCCCTGCCTGAATCTATTATTTAACTGTGGTGTTTTCAAATGTGCAATGTCTTGAAAATGGCAGCAACGGCTCAGCTAACAGCTTCTTTTTAACTCTCCCGAAGCTTGTCAGCATTAGAGCACAACACCGCAGGCAATTTTAGGAGATTGTAGCTTTTTCAGAGATGTACATCAGGTTTGGGTTTCAGATAAATTAGAAACAGCATCAGCATTCAAGGCTGGATTGCCAAACCAGGCAAACTGCCACTTGCGTCAACACCGCAGGGGGCCCAAAAATCTCCTTAATTACAGCCGGTTGACTGGTTTATGCAAATGTGTGTAATATTCTTGTTCGAGGATATCTGCCATGACATGATAAGGGCCCTTTACGGAGTCCTACTTTACGCCCTGATCTGACACTCCCAGTGAACCTCTTAGCATCAGACTGTTTAAATTTGATTTAATTATCAGCAAGCAGTGAGAGAAAGTGAGTAAGCACATTTGATCAAATACTAAATACTTAAGTGCAACCTTGAGATACTTGTACTTTACTTGATTATTTGTAATTTATGCTACTTAATACTTCAATAATGTTGTACTTTCTACTCCACTGCATTGCTCTGACAGCTTTAATTACTTTAAAGATTAAGATTTTACACAACGGATAATATAACAAGCTTTTAAACCAGTAGTTTCTGATCTTTATGGCTTCTTATAAAAAGCAATTTGTAGTCAGGTTCACATTTCAGATATCTGTAAGTTGTTTACTGCTCTACCCAACTGATTTTCCCTCTAAACGTCTCACATGGTTTTATATTAATAAATGTTCAAATGATGTGATATCTCAGCAAAAACCAAAGACTAGAGAAAAATTAAAACAGCTTTCTGCATCAGAACTTACTTTTGTTCTCTCCCATTAATCATGTTTGAAGATATATCTCCTGTAACTGTACATAAAACTTGATAAAACATAGTTCAAACATGCAGCAGCTACAACAGTAACATGTTGCTGAACCACCGATGCCTCACTATTAACACTCTAATGTTGTCATGTATAATAATATGCCAGTTAAAAGGAGCAAAGCAGTACTTTTCCTTTAATACTTTTGCTGCTTTTACTTAAGTAAAACATTTCATGTAGGACTTTTAATTTAAAGGAAATTTTTTACACTGGTGTATTGGTAATATGTAGCAATATTTTGTAGGTTTAGTTGTTTTAGCATTATAAAAAGCCTTTAAAAATCCAGTCATGGTTCACGTGACCAACAACCCTGTTTTTGGCTACTTTCATTGACTATGTTGGAATAAAAGTATCTAAATTACGTATTTGGGGTTGAATATTTGTTAGGTCAGACCTGGGATCCACTGGTTTCATGGTTTTGACAAAGAAAAATGGTCATGATGAGTGTTTATGTTTGGTTATAAGATGATGATGTCAGGTATACTGTAAGGTGACAAGCTGATTGTAATTTGGGTGTTATTTCGATGAGGTTCATGTAAGAGCAACGACCTAAGATGGTGGTTTGTGATGTCGTTTGACTCTCAGTAAGCTGTAGGTGCTGCGACACACATCCTCTTCCTCACCTTGTGATGTAGTTTCCCAAAGAGGCCCAAAGCGGAACAATGGCGACGCCGATAGCCACGGCTGACGGAACCAGGGTGTAGTAACGCTCCCAGTAATTGGTTGAGACAAAGAGGGCATAGATTCCTGAAGCCAGAAACATCATCCACTTCGTACCTAGAAACCTGAGAAAGAGGGTGTTAAGAAAAACCAAGAACATTTGGATTAAAAAAAAAATAATGTTTTAGCACTTGTGCTTGTGACTCTACCTGATGAGTACAGGTGTGTACAGGAGGCCGATGATCGGTGTGACGTTGATGCCCATCAGCATCTTCCGGTCGATGTCCTGCAGACCGAGGTTGCTGTATTTGACCTCACGGTAGGTCATGTCATAATGGAGGATCAGCTGCATCTGTAATAGGCCTGCAAACACACACACACATGAAACAAATGTAATAATAATAATAATAATAATAATAATAATAATAATAATAATCTTAAGAAAGTTCTTCACAAGGCAGCAAAATAGAACAGACGCGTCATTAAATCTTTAGAATTTAGGATGCAGAGACATTCTTGAAAGAAATAAAAGATGATTCAAAGGAAATAAAAAGTCAAGTAAAGTCCTGAAAGGCTCACAGATAAAAGCACATTTTGAAAGGAGACTTTAAAGAGACTTCTGACTCAGCCAACCTGATTTCCTCAGGCAGCCTGTTCCAGAGCCTCTGGGGTTCTGACTGAAAATGCAGCAAAATATCTCTCAAAGTGTGTGCTGGTGCAAACAGTAGAAAGATCAGATATAAAACTAAGTTAAAGTGGTCAGTAAAATTCTAAAATCTATCCTTAGATTGGATGCAACGAGGCTAAAACAAGAGTTATTAGTTGCTGAAGTTCTGTTCAGCTAGAAAAAAAGGCTTGAAAAGTAAATACACGTCTTTAACAGGTAAAAAACTAAAATAAGTCTTTTGCTGAGGCGTGTTTCTGTGTCTTCTTCAGTCACACTCACCCATGTACACACTGTACACGATCATGGCTCCAAAACTGGCTGCGAGGACATTCTTGATGACTCCCAGCCTCTTCCTCCTGTAGTATTTCCTCTCCTCCTCCTCCTCGTTGTACTCGGCCTGTGGGCCCAAAAATTCATCCATCTGGGAAGAGAAGATAAAAAAAAGTTAAGTCAAGATGAGATATTCCTTTTCCTGCTGCACCTTTCACCCAGAACCTGACAGTAAAAAAAGGTTTTCTCAGAGCAGCTGAGCTCACCTGACCCTGCATGTTGTCTTCTTGCCCCACATTCAGCAGTTCGTTCATGCCGCCATTAGGAGGCACTATGAGCGGATCAGCGTCTCTGATTAGATCTTCTCCATCAGTTGCCTCCATCTGGTGACCAAAAGCAGCACCACACTCGATTAACAGTCAGACCACTGCAGCTTCATCCAGACCAATCGATCGCCTGTAGACACTGTGGTTGTTGTCAGACTGTTGCATACTAATGTGAGGAAGCTTATGGCAGACCTGATTTGAACTTAAATTTGCAAAAAGAAAGCTTAATTTTACAAACACATTAGAATTTTTCTCAGGTATGGGGTATTTGAGAAAAAACTAAAGTGAAAACACTATGATCACATTTGCATTTTCATTTTCACATACCTTATGGGCATTTTACAGCATATTAAAATGAAAATCACAAAAGCATTTTGCATTTCATTTTCAAAGACTTCTCCTGCTCTACAGTGAACAATGATCAAATGCAATAAGCCCTCTGTTTTCTGCATTCACATGTACATGCTAGCACCTTCGCATAGATGAAAATTTGATGTTTATATTACTTGCATATGACATTGAACTAAGTATAATTGTGGTTTAGACATCTGGTTGTTCAGAACATTACTTTAAATATAGTTCAGCTTTTGGAGACTATTTTTTTATATATTTTCTGACATCTGATAATCTAAATTATTGTTATTTAAGTAATTGTAGCCCTAATAAAGACTGCATATGACAAAATGGCAAAGTTCTCCTCAGTAAAATCCTTATTTTACCCAGTGAACATCACACAGTCCTTTTTCATTGCTTTTTTGGAATGCAGATCACATTAGAACAGGTCCAGATCAATAACCACTATTCTAATAAATAAAGTGGTCCAGTCTGGTCTAGATTATGCTGCAGAAGGTTAAGAGTCATTTAACAACAGTGTGTGATTTGTAAAATCCTTATTCTTAACAGTATTTAGCAGCAGGAATAATATGGAGAGATGGGGACTGTATTATAGTATTAAGAATAAAGCGTGAAGTCTCTTTTTTGCATTTTCACAGATAGAATAAAGGTTTCACAAATCAGAGACCGAGTTTTTAAGAGTATTTAGTTTCTCTGGGACAGCCTGCTCTTCATTTAATCAGTCTGTGCATTATGGTTCTTCACCTGGACCTGGTCTAATGCGGTCCAGATACAAAAAAAAGCAACAAAACTTTCTATTTTTCGCATTTTCAGAAATAAAATAAAGGACTCACAAATCAGTGACTGAGTATGAAAAAGCACATTTTAAAAAAGTCTCTTTTGCATTGTCACAAATTGAATAAAGGTTTCACAAATTTCAAAGTGTTTTCAGACAGCAGCAAGACTTGAAATAAAAAAAGATCTAACATGGCCTTACAATATGAAATTATTGGGGGAAATGGAGAATTACCTGCCTGGTGCTGTAGGTAAAATATGTCCCTTAACGGGAAGTTAACTTTAGTTTCGCATAAACTTTGCCCAAAAAAAAAAAAAAAAAAAAAAAGTCTTTGAGACACGTAAAACAAGAAAACAAAGAAATAGCAGCTTTGGATTAAATAATAAATAAAGAACACACCCTCCTCTGTTATTCCAAAAGGAGGCAATCCTACATTAGGAGACATAAAACCTTCTTCCTTAATAATTACACGATCACTATTATAATCATTTACGGTATTTTGTCAGACCTCTATAATAACTGGATTAATCTGTCTGTAATGGACCTGATCGCCTCATTTCAGTTCAACTGAAACAGAACCCTCGAGGTTATAAAAGAGGATCTGAGCCATGTTCTCTAAAATGCAGCAATTCTCGTGTAGACATTAGAATATAATCCTTATCCTGTTGTAACTGTACTTTTTAAACGTTGTTGCTTTTACACAACTTTAAAGGTCAGTTCGCAGCGACAGCTATGCAAGTTTCTATACTGCAAAACGGCGAGTACGAGGCATTCAATCAAACGCACCTACAACAACACGCCTTTATTTTAGACTCCTCTGACACTATCTTTTATTATAAATTCACTCACCATGTTCTTGTGTCGGAGTTCAAAGCGTCAGAGGCACCAACGCTCGGACAGCTGCGTCCTTCTGTCTGTGCTGCTGTCGGTTCCTCTTTCCTCAGTAAAAGCTTCAGGTATAAATAAAAGTTTCACGAGGGAAATGAAAGTTTGTCATCTTCACTTCCTCACTTCTTGTCTTAAAGGTGCAGACACACATTTAACTAAACTCCTCCTCCTCCTCCTCCCTGCAGCATTAACCCAGTGCACACGTGGGGAAACACGTTCAGCTCTCAGGAGATAAAGGATGACAGTTTTTTATTAGAGTAACAACAGCACAGTGTGCAGCTACTCCGCTATGCAGAGGCTGTCACTGTGGTTTGCACGTGGAAAAAAAAAAAGAGAAAACATGGTTCACTGACACACAACACAGTCTACACAAACATGACAAAATGAGCAAAGTTCAGGCCGCCTGTATCTGACAACACAGCATCGTCCAGGGTAGAAAAAAGAGGAAACTGTGCATAGAGACCTGCAGAAAAAACACAAACTGGCTCAACCACATCATTAACTCAGTGCACGCTCTGATCCATGTAACTGACGGTATTTTAAGAGGGATGCACTGACAAAGCCGGGCTTGCTTTGCGTTAGCTGGCTCGACTACACTGAAAACCCCGAGCAGAGACAGCAGGTGACTGTAAACCATATTTGTTAGCAGGTTTTCTTCACCACACTCCCAGAAAAGAGGACATCTGATGTCATTTGACTCTTGTTCTGCAAAACCTGGAGAGACGGCTCGCCACCTACGTTAACAGCAACAGGTTGTAATAGTAGAAAGCTATGAGGAATATTAAAAATGATTACTCTAAAAAACAACAGTTACTGCAAATGACGTAAGACAGGAATGCTGATAGAAAATATTTCATCACGTGTGTTTATATACATATTTTCCCACTCAGTGACTCTCAGTGGTGCGGCTTATTTCTGATGTGACAGCTGCACATTAGAGCTCTTTGACGTCATAGATGTAAACATGATATGAAAAAAAGTGAATTTAGGTCTGACACTGTCTCATAATGAAGAATTTAAGTGAAATCAATGTTGTTAATTGAATTTTCTGTGTAATAAAATCTAAACACCAAGCAATTTTTCATCTGTGCTGCATAAGCTGCAGACATGGCAGAAATTCAGCCTAATTCTTGATGCAAATAATGCATCATACACTGATTGCATGCGGGTTACTATGGCAACGCAATGCAAAACAATTTATTCTGCTCCATTCGGTGGCATAAATATATAATCAGCTGTAAATTTGTATAGCTAATAGAGAATATGGTTTGGAAAAGTATTGGTAAAATGGGGGCAATTGAACTGAACCTCCTCCAGATTGGGTTTAGTTGTGTAGCGTCTGTTACTATGGTGACCTAGCAGGTTAAGAGAGTACCAACTCTGTGATACTGAAAACTTCAAGCTCAACATACCTCATAAACCACTTAATCTCACTGTGTAATACACGCCTCAGAAATCCTACTATGTCTGCATTACAGACACCCTGTAACTGTGAATACTGTATTTCTACCTGAATGTTGTCTCGTGTCGACCTTTTAAAGACGGCCCAAAACAAAAAAACAAAAAAAAAATTACAGAATTCAAAAGTTGACTTGGGATCATCGACTACATTGACGTTAGTCTTTGTGTTTGTTTTAACCTGATGCACGCACCAGATATTTGGCGTATTTGGACTCAAGTCAGCCGAAAACAAGCACAAAGTACGACACAGAAATAATATTACATGTCCAGTCCAGTTTCAGCAGGTTGAGCTGAATGTAAAATCCAGCTCCAGAGAGGCTGGCAGACCACCGGGGGCAGATCCAAGATGTCCTCCTGCTGCTCCGGGGCATCCTCCGATGCTGCCCCTTGTATCATCCCCCAACGCTGAAGAGGAGGCAGTTTCTCTCAGTGGACCCTCATTACTTTTATTTTGATTTACCCACCCTCTTATTAAAACACACAAGTCTTCACATGCTAATCCCTTCCCATTACCTTTTAATTCCCCCACAATGCATCACTCTGTCTCCTTTGTCAGTGTCTCTATCCGCTGCCAACAGCCGCCTTCCTCATCATCTCCTCGTCCTGGACCGATAGCTCTGTCAGCTTTCGTCCCAGCCGCTCGTGAAGGTCCAGGTATTTGGCCACACAGCGATCCAGGCAGACCGACTCGCCCTTCGTCAGCTCCGCCTCCTTGTAATGTGGCGGGACGCACTTCCTGTGGCAGGCGTTGGTCATTCTGACAGGAGAGGAAGCCAAGAGTCAGTCAGATTCTAGAAATATTACACGCAAAGACCGGAATTAAACCAAGAACAATTTTATTTTCATTTAATTACATGTACATCTTAATCTTCTGAAAGGTGTGAGGATTGTAAAGGCTTGTTGTCTTTACAGAAACCATCCAAATTACATAATTTATCAGAGCTAGAAACTGCAAAAACTGAGAATCAGTGGACGGTCACCTGCTCATCTGTGACGTGTTGTTCGGTCTGAAAACTTGTCTACTTCACTTGATTGTATGGGTCACATTCAAAAAATTGCCAAAAAATACAGTTTGCTTTAATGAGATTCTGTAAAACATTAAAAACTCTGCAGTTCTCAGTGCAACTGGGAAACCATTAGTGACTCAGCTGCAACATCAGTCACATGACAAAAATTCAGGGACTATTTAGCTGAACTGGGTTGAACTGCAGGCCGTGTTTACACAGAACAAAGAGGAAGCAACTGTGGAAATTAATTCAGAAGTACTAAAATATCTATTGTATGTAGAGCCACCACGTTTTCCAGTGTTGGTTAAAATGTCGTGCCAAAGTAAAGGGCCGTCTGTCAGTAGACTAAAGGAATGAGAATATTCTAAACATGGTGTGTAGTTGATTCAAATTTGTTTTTTGGTGGTCAGAAGCACAAAAACACAAAACAAAAAAATAGGTGTTCTGAAGCCCAAGATGATATAGAAATGCTTCTTTATGAAACAACAGTTCACATTTGTTTGAAATTTGTTCAAAGAAACCAACAATTTACCAACGTGTGGGTCAAGAACAAAAGCAGATCCTTATATTTGAGAACAATGACTTTCAAAAAACTGGCATTATATGGAAGACAAAACATTTATTTGTAAAATAAAAAATAATTTAGACCGATAAAAAAATTGAAGCTTTTAATTCTCAGTGTCCCCACTTAGAACTCAATTAACTACAAAGATATTGTAAATTTAACAAATTTGCCTGAAATTAAATACTGTTAAAAACTCTTTGAATGCTTCCATTATGCCCCGAAAAATAAATAAATACTGTGACTGAATATATAGAATATTTGTCACTGTTCATTTTACAGTTGAAAATGAACACAGGTGTTACTAATAACATTATCTGTTCTGTTTAAAAGGCTCCACTAATCTGTGACAGTGAGCTGATGTGCACAAAACCAATATGGTGCAACCGACGCAGCTAAATGGAAGTCAACATCATTAACTTATGACTCTAAACGACTCTTCACAGCAGAAACTATGACTCTAGCTAATCACATTAACGACCGCTCAGTTCACTGTAGACAGAAATATCAGCAACACCAGAGAGCTAACACTAAGTACTTAGTCCTGTTTGCAAAGGAAATGTGTTCCACAAAAGGTACATCTGAGCAAATATCCTTCACACGTGTGTCTAGATCGAACATGTTCACCACCTGCTCACTTTACTAGCAGCACCGGTGCAGACTAATCTATTCCAATCCAATCCAACAGCCCTGCCATAAAGTCTGCTTGTACAAGGATTATACATTAGCAGCAAGGTGACAATTTTAACACTCCTATTAACTGCACGGCCTTTATAAGCGTTCATGTATATTAATAGAATGGACAAAAAAATGTTAAAATATTGTGTCACTCACAGCAAACTCAACAAGAAACACAGATTTAACACCTTTCTTATAATGGCAACTAAAAACAAGAACATATTTATTAGTTTAGCAGGAGAGCTGTTGGATTTAATTGGAGAGATATCATTGTAAGACACTTATTAAGCACATTTAGGTGCTGTAACTAATGCATATTGATTAGCTCCAACACATTGCTTTGATCCATTCGATTTGTAATCAGCTCTGATGGATAAAAAGGGAAAATCTTGTGCATGTTTCAGCTTTTTCATCACAGCTGTTATGTCTCAGAAAATCCTTAAAAGAAAATCCTACTTAATGTCTATTTCCATTCACTACACTCATGCAAATATTAGTGTTCAGTTCAGTAAAATAGACAGCAGATGGCACCAGTTTACCCATTTAGTAGCATTAACCCACTGCAGAAAAAAAGCTGCACAGTAGTGACTGATTCAAAGAAGTCAATCAAGCCTCAGATGGTTAAAAAAACATATTTCAACAATTGAAGATGGCATTTTTATTCGCTTTATGTATTAAATGACACCACACAAAGAGTAAGTTTGAGCAAAAGCTTCAGAGAACACTGGTCACTCTCTGACTGCATCTCTGAAGGCATTGCTGGCTCTGGAGTTGCAGATTTCTGATCTTAAACCTGACCAATATTTGTTGTTTCACTGGTTTTAAATGCTCATCTTTTCTCTCTGCTCTCATCTCTCCCCAACTTTGGTATCAAAGGGCATCAATCTGATGAACGACTGCTGTTGAATCCTAACCTGAGCCATTGTAAAAACTGTAAATCACATACCTGTTTGTATTTCAAAGAAGCACTGCTCTCTGTTCAACCAAATCCCATTTACAAAATTACTCTTGGTTCATTTTAAACATGCTCTTTTTACACATCTATAGCTGAGCATAGCAGTGAACGCTCATTTTCCTTCTTATATGGATGTGTATGTTTTTAGTCCAAGTACTTGACTGTAAAGAAAACACCTGACTCAATTTCCTTGTATGTGTTCACATTTTGGCCATTATAGCTATTTCTTATTTTCAGTAGATCAACATAGCTGTCCTCCCTGCCTGAGTATGGTTCTGTCAGAGGTTTCTTTCTTTGAAAATTGACTTCTCCTCCTCATAGTTGCCAAATGCTGCTCACAGGTGGCTTATTGGGTTTCTCTCCATAACACTGTCTTGACCTTACTAATGTAAAAGTCCTTAAAACTGACATATGTGATATGACTTGGCACTATTTAAGTCAAACTGCTTTGGATTTGCTTAAATCCATTTCCACTATTCTAAGAATTTGAAAGCCGAAAATGCAAATAAAGGCAATCCACTAAACAAACTACCTCCTTGCAGCAGATAGGATTTATTGTACAGTTGAAATAATATTACTAATATGCCTAACAATGGCTGTGCTACATTCATGACATGCACATTTAGGGCTCTGCTGTAATGCATTTTAGTTTGCTTGCTTAGAATTACAAACTGCAGCCGTCATTATTGTTATGAAGGACACTTGTGCAATGTGTTCTGTAATAAAGGTCGACAGATGCGACGTCCCCACAGTGGGTTATTGTAAGGTCCTGTTCTCACGGCCACAACCTTCAGGAGTTCCTCTGAAATGGGCCACTTCTTGTTTCAACAGCTATTCTTCTAATCTTCATCCTCAGCTCTTCCTTAGTGTTTAAACCTCCTCATTCTGCCTCATCATCCTTTCACACAAACTCTTTCCACTGAATTCTAACGTCATAATTAAAGTCCCTCTCAGTTAAATGTCTCTACACTGTTGCTTTCTCCAGAATCTCAGAAATATTAAGTCCCTGCCTCCTAGCTCACTTAGGACAAGTCAAATTCATGGGTGTAAATCAGCTACAAAAGGGATAATATTGTATAAAAACAGGTATTGAAATTCACATCAGTTTTACTTATATAGCACCACTTATATAGCCTTTCACATAGTAAGGTGAAGACCATCCAATAATATATTATAAAGAAAAACTCAATAAATACAAATGATTAGCTTTGAGCTGCTTTTTGGCAAAAGTGGGAAGAGAATAAAAGCTTTAAATAGGAAGAAACCTCCAACATAACCAGGCTCTGGGAGGGCAGACATCTGCCTCGACTAGTTAGGGTGAGACTTATTGCGAGCACATGTGGCAACACAACTAAAATATCTGACCATTTAAATCAGCACCACAAAGCTGGTAAGACGAGCACAAGCCAGATTTAAATGGCTTTATAGCAAAAAATTATTTTGGATGCCATTACCAGCGTTGAAAAATATGAGAAAGGGTCCAAATGTCTGCACCATAATAACAACATTGTATTTTATTCTTTTATTTTTTTTATTTGTTTTTGACGTTCTATGCACACTTGTACTTGTAGTCACAGCAGAAAGCATCACAATGTACACTTTATTCACCAGGAAGCACAGACCACATTTTTTTTGGCTTCTATGTATTTCTTATTTGTTACAACACAAAATCACTTTGCTCACTCACTTGTCTACATGCACTGATGTCTGGCTCTTTTCTGATAATCTCTGTCTTAGTGTAGTTTTTGTTTTATTGTCATATCAGATAAGGCTGGCTGTGGTTATGATTTAATGTATTAGTCTCTTATTGGTCTTGAGAGGAAAGCAGTTTCACTCTACTGTATACTTTGTCTCTAGAGTTGGAAAGACAAAAGGGACAATAGAGACAATTTAGACATTTTAAGGCCAGTATACCTCAGTCAGTAGAACATCAGACTTTTTATCAAACTGTGCAATAATCCAGGGTCCATCAGGACTCAAGCAACCCTCCTAAACGCTTTATATTATTAGCATTATACTGCAGACTTAGATTTTTTAATACACTTTCTGTTATTGTAAATACTAGCATGACTTTGCACCTCATGTCTTCTACCAGCACAATTGGCACAATATTTTGCACGCCGTTTCCTTATTTTTCTTAAATGTAGCATGTGTGAACTACTGTACACTGTGATTTTTCCCAAGGGGATGAATATTGTTTTGTTTTTTTAATCTAAGGTATGAGCTACTGGATAACTCAATTTTCCACAAGGGGAATGTAGCAGAGTGCACCCATCTTGACTTGACAGATGTACTCTATGACAAATCACCCCAATTACCCATTTTATAAAGATTAATTATCATCACAGATTAATTGAAGTATTTGGTGAAAATGCCTGTATCTTCTTTCACATATGGAAATGTCAGTTTGTTACAATATCCTGCACGTTTAATTTGCCACATTTTTGCAATGAAAACTCCAAATAAATGACTTCAAATGTTAAATATGAATCTGGTTTGCATTATTTATGTTTAAATTTGAGACCCCTTGAGACCTACACACAACTTGAACATGCTGGCTTTTGCAGGCCTGCAGAAAATTACAGCTTTAGATTGAGCATTAATGAAATTCTGTCTTTAGGTCATTATGTGCAGCATCAAACACAGACTTTATAGCTGCAGCTTCACTAAACTTTGTATTAGATTCTGTCAGTGCAGAAGTAAACTGAAGATGAAAGAAGAAACATGAAGGCCACGGTGGTTTAAAACGTCAGATTGTGGTAAATTAGAGGCAGCTAGCTCCGTGGTTAGCCTGGTTTGGATTTACCGGTTGTACATGTCAGCCATCATCTCCACCTCCAGCTCCGCCGCCAGCTGCTGCGCCTTCATGGGATCCATGTCCGCGTTTCAGTGCCGCCTCGACCCACGCCGTCCAGTCCCGGTGACCCTCTCCGCCGGACAGAACACACGGAGGCTCCCTGAAGCTTCTTCTGTAACCTTCAAACCTGCAAGAAAACACGTGTGCGCGGCGGCTTCCTCTCGCACATCCGCTGTCAATAAAGTTGGATTCAAACGCGTGACCGTTTGCAGACAGTGCGCCCTCTAGAGGCAACTCCGTGCGCCTCCACAAGCACCGCACAGGAAATTAGACTGTTTTCCAACATATACACAAAGACAAATGGGAAAAACGTGCCCCAGAATTCAAATATTAGTGCATTGCAGCGCAGTTAAGACCTCTGAAGTGTTGGTGTGGTGCAGAATATTTGGCCAATACCATGCAGGCCTGATTTACAAAATATTTTACACTGAATATCAAAAATTAAATGACTTCGAGTTCAATGTCACTCTGTGTTCTTGTATTGAGGGAGAGGTCTTTGTGGAAAAAGTTAATCAATCTGAAATATGCTTATCACTGAAACTCTGAAATAGAATAGAAGCCCAGAATATTTTAAAAGAAGCTGTAAATGTTTTTTGAGATGGTGCATATGACAGTATCATGTGATAGTCCATTAAATGTAAAGATCTTGTGCTTTGGTGGAATGCTATCAGATAAGCTTACTTAAAATATTAGCTATCTATTATAGAAATTAAGTGCGGCCAGCAGGAAAACCATTACTAGAAAGTTTCTAAGTCCAGAAATACCTACAACAGACAATTAGGTTGCCATTACTTACGACATTGTCATGATGGAAAGAATTGCTTTTAGCATAAAACTGCAACAGGACACGTTTGTGGAAAGATGGGGACATTTCGGGGTGTAAATTCCAACTGTACGACTATCATGTGAAATTTCTGTCCATTCTGTAGACTGATATAAGCATCAGGAGGACAGACCTTAAATTTTGGGGTGAGGTTTTCTATCTTCCAATGCATTTCCCTATTCATTTTTCTCATTTTATTTGTATTTTTAATTTATTTTAATGGCCCCTATGTCCATCTGCATTTATTTAAAGTCTTCACTAATGCTTTTGGTTAAAATTTTATTTTACAGAAATCCATTTAAAGTCTAGTCTTGTGCAAAAAATATTAAAAGACAAATGAGAACACAGGCTTTTTGACCTAAACTATTATTGTTTGCTTTACATAAGAAAACACTGTGCTTTACAAATACAGGTTTAAAAAAAAAAAGGATCTTTACTGCAAGCTACTAACAGAGGGACACAATGCCACTGGTTGTGTTGATTGGCTGCCAGACTGTAGAATGTAGCCACAGCTTTACATTGGCTATTCTGATGGCTAGTGCATGTATTAAACTTTGTCAGGTTCTTGCAGTTATATTCAGCACAGCGTACTACTAACTCTTCATCATTCTCTAAACCTGGTTCTGCTGGAGTGACTTGTTCCTCTCCATTGTCACATATATATAGGAAAAGCAAATTTCATAAATTTTCTTTATATAAAAAAAAAAAACACAAAATAATAAACATAAAAATGAAAACAAAGCTTGTGCATAGCGAATCCTGAATATCCTTGGATTTGTCTGTTTTTTATGTACATTTCTTTTAGGGTCAAATTTTCTATTGGTTAATCTGCTTTATGAATAACACTGGACGGTCTTCGCCTTAATATTAATTGTAATCAGGTAAAGTTGTATTGTATTTCATTTTTGCAGTGTTGTAGTCCTTAAGAAGCTTACTAAATTACTCAGGTAAATTGACACTATAAGCAACACTGTAGGGTTTAACTTCAGTGTTGTAGGATAATTCGAGGCAACAATCATTTTCTCCAATTTGGCACAACAGCTGTTGCCTCAAATGTGCTGCTTAAATACAAATATTAATAATAACTTGACTTCACACAAGTGCTTTTATTAGTCAGCCTCCGTTTCACTGAAAATGTAAAATTTATAAAATATTGACAAAAATGGCAAATGTACACAACAGTAAGAACTTTTTTCTTTCAGTGGAAAGTAAAGAACCGTTCGAACCATATAAGTTGAACTAAACAAGGGTCAAAACCAGACTATAAGTCTTGCATGTGCAAAGCTTGTAAGTGCCAGATAGTGAAGAAGAAAAGATAAGAAGGAAGGGTGTAAATTCTACAAAATATACATGATACTGGCATTCTGAGAACGTAAATAAAACCAGAACAGAGACAACTTCAGACTTGGTATGACAAAGTGCTGAACTGATAACACTGTAAAAACTGTGCACGTGTACAAAGCTTACTCGGCCTCATCTCCTGTAACGTCGATCTCATTTTCCTCCTCTTCGTCTGCAGTCGTGTCCATGTTGTTGACTCCGTCCTCACACAGTCTGGACTGGGGTGCATTGTCTGGAGAGTAAAACAGAACATCCACCTCCTCTTCCTCCTCTTCCTCCTCTTCCTCATCAGGTTCTGACACAGGTGGACCAGTTTTCTCAGGCGTCTGGAGGTGCGAGCTCTGGTCCGAAGCTGTGTTGTCATATTCTCCAGGCAGGTTGACGTCACTGTGAGATGAGCCTTCATTGCTGATTACAGACTGCATAACATCGGATCCTCCTGAGCCACAGAACAATCCTGCAAAATAAAGACAGAACATACAAAGCAACTGAGACTTTGATTAAAGAAAGGTATGTTGTTGCACTCCCATTTTGAATTCGTTGAGCACCACTAATGAAATTACATTAAAACTCATTGTTTTGAGGTGCAGATATTCAAACTTTAGAGTAGTGAAAATGGTGAGAGATACTAAACTAAAATCAGGCAAGGGGTCTAGCTGACACAATAAGCCTTTTAGAGTGCTGATTTTAAAATACAATGAGAAAATATCCTGTTTTGATAAACACAACAATTTTATTAAATGTTGACATCTTAACTGCAATATTCAATCCTGAACTGCAAGCAGTTTCAGGGCATTTTCTGCTGCAGTGGCATTTTTTTTTTTACTCACTGTGGGCTCATGTTTGACCTCAATATAAAGTCTTGCACCTCTATGGAAAAAGCACAACCACAGCTAGAAAGAGAGACAACTCCAAAATGTCTTCTCTGCAGTATGACACAGTTAGTACCATAAATCATTAAAAAAGCAGGAAAGTTGATCCGTTTATGCAGGGCTTTTTTTCTGTTTTTTTTTTTTTTTTTTTTTGAAAAAATGTAATCTGGAATCAGCATGTATACCATGACTCTACAAGGTATAGATGTTTTACCACTTATAAGTTCAATTTGTGTCCGTACTTGTCTCCTATATACTCCGTGTAAACACAGCCTAAAGTTTAGCTGAAAACTCAAGAGTTTTTATCATGTGGCTGGTAGTTGCACCCAAGTCACTGGTGTCCTAAGATTTGCACTAAGCAGCACACAATGTTTTAGTGTTTACCAGAATCAGCTTATTTTTGGCATGGAAGAAAGTGATTATGATGATATATAACAATTAAAAAGTTAGATTTGCTTAATTTTTCAAATGGAACTGCCACAGATGAGCACTTAAAGAACCACTGGATAGTTGAAAATCCCATGATTCTTTCTATTTTCACCATATTTGGTTCCGATAAATGGTGTAATTTTGGCATTTTCTTTGAATAATGTACATCTTTCAAATTTGCCAGTGGATTTTGGTGTTCAGAAGGTTAAAGAATTAGACCAATTTGACTGACAAAAAATAGTTACAGCCCTAGTTAGACGTAGTGCTGACTTCGCTGAGGCCTTACATTCTGTTTGGTGGCCCTCCTAACTGACCTGTAAACTTTATGCCGTTGTTACACAGTCACACCTAACATTCCAGGGAAACTAGAACTACATCAACATTTTATAGCTGGTCCAAAATCCACAATTAAGAATTAATTCTGAGCAAGATTTCAGTATGTAATGTGCGCATACTACAGAGGTGCCAAAATATAGGTACAGTATATTGCAATCAGACATACAGCGTATATAATCATGCATACTAAACACGGTCGATGTTTGAGTGCACTCCCACTATGCAATGCACAAAAGAAACAGACAAACTGCTCACAGATGGAAAATTATTGAAATTCTTATGAGGGGTGAAACGGCTTTAGAAAGATGATGGTAAACCAAAAAATTAATAAAATGTCAGACATTTTGCCTTTTATTTGTGACGTTTAAACTGTCTTTCTTTGAACCGGTTTCTTCAACATGTTCTGTGTTACAAACTGGGCCCATCTGACAGAAATAACCAATAATGCTGCAGGTATCTCCACCATCACTGTAAGGCCATAAGGTGCACTGTAAACACCAGAGCACAGGACATCACACACCCAGTCGACAGCTGCAAAGCTACAGCATCCTCTGAAGGCAGCTACAGAACTCATTTTTCACTGCAATATGCCCTCTATGCAGCATGCCGCAGTTATAATGCCATAAATCATAAAAAACAAAAGATGAAAGTTAAATTTCTTTGATTATTTATATCGCAATAACTGGGGGGAAAAATGGAATCAGCATTTCTGGGCCACAAAGTCCCAGAGGTGCAGAACAGCTCTCTTTGACAAAAACCTGGTAGCAGCGTTAAACAGGAAAGGAAACAACATGTCTTGTTTTCATGTTGCTTTGTCTATAGTTGTTGTGTTTCATAGCGTTTTCTCTCTTTTTCTTCTTGGAGTGACATTCCCAAGTTACAGTTTGATGGACACTGGTCTGTATTGCACCATCTTCTATTTATATGAAGCAGCTAAATGTGTTGATTTTTCTTTACAACTGCAAAACTGAACATTATATTTAGTAGTGCACACTATTAATACCTTATTCAGCACCTTGACCGCTAAGAATTCTGATTTCTGAGACTCGGTTACCACTAAAAGTCCCACAGTCCACGCTTAAAACAAAAAGGGATCATGTTTGTACTGTTTTAGCTCCAATGCTGTGGAACAAGCAACCTCTTACAATCACAGCAGCTCAGTCAGTGCTCTCACTGCACAGCAGCCAGTTTAGTAAACTTAATAGATAACAAGCAGATTATTTCCCCCCGCGATTGATTTAAAAGTACGCACAATTTCAGGTTTCTCTGGCTGACTACAGCTCCAGTGTCAGTAATGACTTTTTCAGAACATTTAATGGTTCAACAGTTTTCTCATTTTCAGAGTCAGTGTGTTAACAATCTTGAACACAAGTTATGTAAAGCTTATCTACTAGAGGAAACAGAATTCATAGTACCTTCATCAGGATTCTTCAGTGGCGTCTCTCTGTCTTCCTCCAAGACACGGAAGGAGGTCGCTGGATGGTCTTTTTTACCAAACAAACCAGTGTCCTCACTTGCAGAGCTGTCATCTCGGTGTGATTTGCTAAACTGAGCTGGCGATTTGTTGAAAAGCTGATTGTGATTTTCATCCACTGTGCCATTGAAACTGATGGCATCTTCTTCAATATCTATCACTATTTCTGCCTCGTTAGCCGATTCGTCCAATCTGCTGCCATCTCTGCTAGCCTTCATTTCGCTTCCTACATCTGTTACGGGTTCATTTGCTTGCTGGCTTTCTTTTGACTTCCTGGTTATTGAGCGTTGCCGCTTGATAAGCTTTTCAATGTCCTTCAGAGTAACCATCCGTGGCCGTTTGGGTTTTCCTGGACTTTTAATGTCATTATTATTATTGTTCTTGTCATTGTCTGCCTTGCTGTTACACTCAGCACTTAGGGTGTTCTTTAGTGGAATTTCCTTCACTCCACTCATATTTCTCCTCCGTTTTTTGCACCTTCTCTTTGTTTTTTCATCCTCCATCTCCTTTGGCAAGTCCACGTCAAGCTGCTGCTCACCGACCACATCATGGCTCTTGTTTTCAATGATGGCAGGAACAAAAGTGAAAGGGTTTTCTTCAAGTTTCACTTTTGGAGGTCTTCCACGTTTCTTCTTCCAAGATCCTTGCTCATTCACAATTTTAGCTCTGCAGACTACGGGTATTAACACAGAAGAATTTCCTGGGACTGTGTTATTTGATGATTGCTGAGCTTTTTTCACAAATCCTCTGGTCCTGATCCGAGCCCGTCCTGTACTAAGATCCCCTGGCCCTCTGGTTTTCTCTCTCACACTTTCTTCGAAGGTAAACATGCCATTTGGTTTCCCTAAAAGTCTGCATGGCATGTTTGAAGAGCTGGCAGAAGTTTCCTTCAGCAGCACATCTTTGTTGTCATTAACTGACAAACTGAGTGACAAAAAGTTATCTTTTCCATCATCGAGTTTTAAATCTCTGCATGCCAAAAAACCACTGGAGGCATCTTGTGGATGATTTATACCCTTTCTCTTCCTCCTTTTAGGTGCCACAGTATCCCCTGTAGTGTCGACTTGTTCACATTTTAAACTTTCCTTCACCTTCACAGGGTCAGACTTCAGTTCCACTGCTGTTATTGCATTCACAGAACAAGATGCTGCACACGTTCCTCCATTTTGATTCAGCTCCATGCACTTCTGCCATTGCTTTGACCAACAGCTATGGTTTGTATTCTGTGGTACAGATGCACTTTTATTTTCTCTGTAAGTTATGGCACTGAGAGGAAACTGCAGTGATTCATTGCTTTCTGTGAGCCAGGGGTACCTTGGCAGCAATGGCTGCTGCTGGACATCATTGACAGGGTTTATTGAGTTGTCAATGAGAGGCTTGTGTTTTGTTGAGAAGGTACATGGCACTAAGGGAGAGAGACACGGAGGAAGTCGCAAATCATCCAGGCAAGGAAAGGGAAAAGTATGCTCAGACTGTGTCTCATCTCCATTCAGCAAAGGCAAAAACTCAAGAAGTGGCTGATGTTCCTGTGAAGATGGCTGCTGAAATGCAGGGTAATGCAGTTTCTGCTCACTGGAAAAGAAACCTGAGGGCATGACCGATGTCGTGGATGCTTGGGGATATAGAGAACCTTGACAATTGAATGGTGGCACATCCTGGCAGCTCATCCCATCGCTTTGCCCCAGGGTGAAGTCATACAGAGGAAAGCACTGCTGTTGGATTTCATCATCAGGCTGTACAGCTGAAAGGCTTGCGTAGCTGGGCTGGCCATGAGCTGCAAACGAAAAATGAACATCTGTACAAAAGGTAGGGAGGTGAGCATCGATCCATTTTGAAGTGGACAGAAGTCACGTTAAACTGGTCAGTTAAGAAGTGCTCAAACAAAAAGAAACATCAAGGTTTCTATCTTCTTTAGTACCTGCTCACACAATAAAATGGACAAGGCTTTTAACTTTACTCTTCAGTAATCAATACAGAAAGGTGAGAATGTCAGATGAATTGTTTAGACTGTCATCATTGCAGATTCAATGAAAAAATGCTAAGCTGCTGGTGCTGACTACTTATTTCACGTATCAGGTGTCTTCCAGCATATAAAAAGACACCATATATTAACGTTAACAAGGTAATAAACTTGATTTCCATCCGAGGTAGTCTTTTAAATTAATTTTCCAAGGAAAAACTTTCCCTAGTTTAGTCTACAGGCTGGTAAAAACTTTGGGGCTCAAACAAAATGTGTCATTTAGTAAATTGGGATGACAATTTTCCATTAAGAAACAGGAGAAAGACTGACACTGTATTAATCCTTATTAGTATTTCATGGATGTCCTGGTGTAATCAAAATGAAAATTAATCTGAATCTGGCATAGGAGTTGTCCCTTCTTGTGAAACTATCTAAATGAAATAAGTTCTGACATGCTACAGAGAACACAAATCTCTTCCTCTTTGGATTAAAAATGGCTGTTTGTTTCATTAGCAGAAACTCTGCTGCATGCAAAAAGACCTGCTCTAACTGGGCTAAAATTTTGTCAAAGAAAACCTTTACATCTTTTCAGGTGAAAAATAAGAAACCAAACATATGCTAACTAACCCTAATGAAAAATTCTTACTTGAAGATCACGTGGTGCACGTCTTTTAAGCAAATTAATCAAAGTCTTGTTGTCACCTCAGTGTTTCTTTCAATTTTTCAGCTTAAAATACTGCAAAAATGGTTAATTTCACCACGACTGTGTTACATAGAACCTGGACCGAATTCTTACTCATTTTTAAGTTTATACCAATCAAAAAAAACAAAAACAAAAAAAAAATAAAAATGTATTTTCACCACATGGGAACTGTAAATTTGGCCTGATGAACGCTGAAATCAAGAAACAACAATGCTTTTACATTACATTTCAGAAAACCTTTCTATCAAAAATAAACAAACCATATCTAAAGAAGAAAATGCATACCTGTATCTGTTGGTGAATGACTACTTTTTGTTCCCAGATCCCGGGAGAACATACATCCTGCTGCACTGACCACATCATGCATCTGGCTCTGGACCAGGTCATCTTCTGTAACTGAGACCTGACAAATGCTCAGTGCTTCGTCACTGTTCGTCTGTGGCGTCTTGCAGTCCCTCTCCAAGCTGGGCAGGATGTTCAGGCCCATCATGACAGCCTCCAGCAGCCTCTCTATCTGCTCATCAGACTCATCCACAGAGCCCTCAGGCTGACAGAGTGACACCCACTCCAGCTCACTGCTTTGGTTTGGGGTGAAATAGCCACTGGAGAATGACTGGGACTCAGAAGTAGTGTTGGAGTGACTTAATTGTATGGGGGAAGTGGTGGCAGATTGAAGGTTCTGGGTCTGCAGTTTCTGACTTGTGTACTGGCTGACGGTGGAAGGAGGAGGATGGACTTCTTCAAGGTCCGTCTGTGGAGTTTTAATGGTGGCGCAATCCTATTGAAGAGCAGTAACAGGTCACACATCTTATGCTATGTAAGTTCAACTCGATAAGATTAAATTTGTAGCAATCATTAACACTATGCAACCCCAAGCAGCTTCTGGGGAAGCTGAAAAACCCCAAGCACCTTCTTATTAACTTGGTTAATAAAGCAATTGTTGCAGCACTAATGTCATCAGAATAGTTCAAAAGAAGAATCTTTAATCTTAAAATGAATGTGCTTGGTCTGGCAAGTCCACGTTTTAAAATGTAATTCCAGCAGATAGTTCTGTATATTTTTGTCAACTAGTAGTGGCATACATGAGTACTGATGGAGCACAATATTAATCCCCTGAGCCCGAAGTAGTATCTGGGTGTTAGAGGGAACTCAAAAATGTCTTTAGTGCAAGATAATAAAAGTATAATGCCATAAATGGTGCAAAAAAGAAAAAAAACGGAACTTGAATTTGTTTGATTATTCAGTTTACAAAAATTTTAAAAACCTGAAATCAATAAGTACACAATTTTTCCAAGGGCCCACAAGCATTACAAATACTGGACAAAAAAGACATTTTTAATTTGTTTCTATACTTTTTTCCTTTCTGCTCTGTAAAAACACCTGAAAAGTTCTTGAATTTTTGTCACATCACTTTTGCTAGAAGCTGAGTCAGTAATGGCTTCTCAGTTGCGCGAAGAAGCGCAGAATTTTTTATTTTTTACAGAATCTGGTAATTGCAGACGGTTTATTTTTATTTCTTGGCATATCTTTTTTTATTAAAGATGCAAAACAAAGTGATTTTGATTAAATATTTAGATTTTAAACTTAGATTTGGTTGTTTTTTCTTCAAACACTTGGGGAAAGTTAAAAATCTGAAGATTCTTAATTTTTTCACCATGCCACGCTGTGATAAATGGTGAAAAGTCACAAAACAGTGCCGAAAAATCAGCCAGAGCACATACTGTTGCCTTTAGATTTCACTAGAGATTTTGCACTATTGTCATTCCCAGTGTTGTTTTATAACTCCAACTTTTGATTTTCTTTCCTCCAGTTAAAGATTTTTTAGGATTTATCTTTCCTCATGTACCCCTCAGTAGTTGCAGTTTAAAAGCTTTTCTCTTTGGAAATGCTTTAAACTAATTTTAGTTGATACTGCCTAAAATATTACACGTTTACACATTTACACTTCTAACACTGAGCACCACAGTCTGCAGAATGCAAGTGCCTGTTTGCAACAAGCTTTAAGGAAAAACAGAGAAGAAAAAATACACTAATTATGTCGCAAAGTTGATAACTTATCATGTTTGTTTTGCAAAAATAATTCAAATTTAGATTTTAAAATTAGAATTTTCAAATTAAAGACTAATTTTCTGGATATGTAAACAAAACATAATAAAATGCTAAACACTGGTTCACCATCCAGACATCAAAAGGTCATGATGTTGGATGTTTAGGCCCCTGGGCATAAGGTAGAGAAATGTATGCATGTGACTTTCTTTATCATTTAGAGTTTGCCCAAACTTTTAATGATCCGTTTCTTTTGTCATTTCACCCACTAGTCAAATGTTAAAGCTCCCAGACACTAATTATTATGACTGCGGTGCTGCTGATCTCAGGTGGAGCAGATGATGAAACAGACCTGCTGTCTATCGAGCCTGAGGCAACATCCAGTCTAGACGTACTAAGTCAGGATTTTACTCAGCATTTGCATCATACTGCCTTTCATTTTTCCTTAAGGGTACGGAGGGAGCTTCAACAACCACCAAAACTATCAGCCTGTCCACGAACACAACTCTCTACAGCACCACCTCCTCTTCAGCCAGATCTATTTTGCAAATACTTTGCATTAACTATACATCAAAGTAGCTTCTAGTGGTTTTTAATCTTCACGTGTTACATAATACATTTTAAAATGGCATTATTATTTCTCTTAACACTTCCATTCTGTAGGCTCATTTCTTGTGGAGAAGTTTATGTCACTAACACTAGAAAAAATGGTGACTCTAAATACTACAAATTGTTTGTATACTTGCCTCCATTCTGCTCTGTAAAAACACTGCATTTGAATTTTTGCCAAGGGACTGTTGTTCGCAGCTGAGTGGCTTCTCAAATGTGCCAAGGAATGCAGAATATTGTAGCAGCAAACAGTTCATGTTTTGGCCAATATTTAAATGAGACATGTAGAATAAACTGATTTTGATTAAAAGTTCCATTTTTAAGCATAGATTTAGTTCCCTCTGAAACTGAGAATCACACATGATTAGTTCAAGGACTGTGAAAAAGTTGAAAATCCAATTAATCTTTCTCTATTTTACAGTGTCTTGCTACAATAAATGGTGTGATTTTGGCAATTTTTGAAAAATAAAATAATATAAAACCAAATGTGTTGGCAGGTTTTGGGATTCAGTGATATTGAATCACTGTATGGGTTGTAGAGTGAATTTGAAAATGGTACTATTAATGAATAATAATCTTAATACTTCTATTATGCAAGCTTGTTCTTTTGTGTAGATATTTATTATATTTCTTGCTTTTGTTTATATCAAAAACCTTGAGTTGAATTAAAAATCCCCTCTGGTTACTTTGGTAACATATGAGGCAGTGACCTAATGGATACGCAGTGCACAGTGTAGACTTAGATTTACAGCCATTTTAGGCTATGAGGGGAGTATTTCTACAGACAGAATTTCTAAATGTGCAATTTTGATACATGGAAATGAGATTTTAAGGGGTTTATTCAATGACAGGAGAATATTTTAAAGTAAATTTGCTTTAAAACATTTGATATTTTGTTTGTCATGCATTTATCAGCTCATTTTCTGAGCAATACAAGACAGCTAAGAGCTCAGAAGAGACTACATTTATTGTATGTAAACTATAGGGGTATTGTTGTAAGAGACATATTATGCACTGCTTGTTAGCATGGAAATTAATATAATGCAGCTTTGTAGCTACGTTTGCAGCCGTAATTTAGTTACATATCTCCCAAGGTTATCATAAACCCCTTTAAGAATATGCATTGCCTTGATGTTTGCTGTATATAGCAAAATAACTTCTATCTGCACCGCCATCCATCATCAAACCACTTATTTTCTAGTTAATTAGCTAGTTAGTTAGTAAACTCGAGGACAGTAATGCTTATCTACCTGTTTCAGGGAGGTAAGGACTGACAGTGTCTCATCTGGGTCTTGGATGCTCACCACTTCCCACACTTCTCCTTTAGTCCTCCTCCTCAGCTTCAGCTGCACAGACGAAAGAAAATACAGCCATGATGTGAAAACAAAAGATAAAAATCTTCCTACACATTTGGTACGACAGTCTGAAGACAGCATAAAAACTCTCATAGCTGAGACATGGGACAATTCTGTCATCAAACTAAATGCTTAAATTTATCTTTCTTTTCTGTTCGTGAAATACACAGGAGTCAGGATACTTTTACAGTCGTGACTGCGCTGAAGGGGAAATGGAGACACGACTCAAATGTTTAGGTAACAGTGACTGAATGATGGAAAATGAATCATAAGCTGCAGCAGCAACAGGCAACATCCACACAATACAATCTTGAAGTGATCATCAGCCTCATATTATTGAAAAACTTGACTTGTCACACACTGGTTGTACTGACGTTATTTTACAGAATATTTTTAAGCCACCACCTTTCTGTAGCTAATTTCTGTTTACTGTCAATATCTGGACATATTTTTCCACCTAACTGCACAACATCGAAGTGTTTCCTGCAGTGGAATATTTTATCCCTGCTCTTATCATGATGACCCACTGGCAGGTGCAGACATAAAACGCATTGTGTTCAAATCCACACATAATTAGGCCAAATAAGAAAACTACTTTAACTTACACGTTGAACATTTTCTATTTCTATTCATGTGCCATTTTCAAGCAAGGCTGTAAACTTGTTAGCTGACAGGTGTTATATGCAATGTTAATTTTGGGCTTTTGTCGATATTTATTTTTTAAAGCTTTATTAGTCGAGACCGATGCACTACGAGCGGACAGCCCAGTTTGTGGCTCTTTTCCCTAAGTGAACTCTAAACGTAGACCTGAATGTACCCTCATACACAAGTATATTTTGACATTATAATCATAATAGAAAGAGTTTGTTGTTAAGTTTGAATAATTGGAAATGAATCAGGCACTTGTTGTTCTTGCAAAGTCTGCAGCAAAGCTCTTTCTACACACTATGCTTCCCCTCCATCTGTCCCACTGCTTTAAAATCTGGTCACAGGCAGGTGGAACTACACTCAAACTTGTGTACTCTGGCTATAAACAAATCCTTTAAGTGTTAGATTTAAAAAAAATAAGAGATCATCATCACTGCAATATTGTAAAAAAAGACATTTTCTCAATTTGGGGATTTTTTTGCTTTTACTCTTAATCATGAACGGCAGGCATTGTGCAATTTGTCAGTTTATTATAATAGCAGTTACTGTATGTTTGTGCCCAATACAAATGTCATTGGCACAGTAAAGTTTATCTTATCTTAGGACTGATGCTTAAAATTTGAACAACCTTGCCTCTTTGCAGAGGATGCATGACCCACCCATGCAGCAGCAGTGCAGACAGGATGTAAACATCTACTGGAGGCGATTGGGTAGCACAGTTCAGACGGCCCACTTCTGGTTAGTCTGCTTTCTCAATTTAAGCTCTGGGAAATTCTATCTACACAAACATTTAGGACTCGGGAAGGTTTGCTGTGTTTAAAGCTAGCCTCAAGGTTATGCTCAAGTTATCACAAAATTGCCTTTTATTTATTTTATCTCACATTGATAGACCTGTAAGCTTTGTGTTGGTTTATGTTAGTGTAATTATTGTTTTGTGGTTGTTTATTGCACTGCTGCCCAGGAAGAACAGATGTAAATTAGCTGCTAGCTTAACTCTGGAGTTACTTTTAACTGTGTACTGTCCCTGCAAATAAATAATAAAGAGTTTGCCTCCATTAAAAGGCAGTGGAAATTTGTCTTAGATACTAATCACAATTAACTTGTAATCTCACCAAAACACACCTTCATTCGTATGCACTACGAAAGAGAAGTTTTTTCCAGGCTGTTTTGTTTGTGCAAGTATTTACTTCTTCTTACCTTGACAGATATTTGTGTTGTTTCCATCACCTGTTGCATCTGTTTCATCTTGGCCAGGCTCTTTTCTCCTGCATTGGCATGTGGCTGCCGCCTCTCTGCAGAGTTTCCGTCTAGCTCTCCTGGCGTATCATCTCTGTTGACCTGTCTCAGCAGCTTTCCATTTCCTCCATTGTCAGGTGTCTTGCTGTTAGTGTTTCCATGTTTCAGTCCTGTCCTTTCCCTGTTCAACACCTGAAAGCTGTTCCAATTATCAGATGACTCTTGGCGGACGCTGTCTTCCTGAGCTCTTGGGGATCTAGAGTCATCCTGCAAGGAAATATGGCAGCACACTGTGTCACTGGACGAAGCTGAAGTTGACGGAGGATTTGTTGCGCTTTCAGATGATCGGCCACTTGTAGACTCTCCATCACTGAGAACAGCTGGCTGTTTATCAAATGCGATGCTTTGGTGTTGCAAAGAGACAGAAAAATTCAAACTTTGCAGAACAGAGGATGATGGCTCTGATGTTGGAGGGTCGGTTTGGTCAGGGGGAATAACAGAACTCCTCATTGTCTTTTTACCAGTTTTAACAGTCTGTGTACCTGTAGAGACACAACTTTTATCTCTTCTTATGGACAACTCAGTCTGAACTTGTGCATTCCTCATTTTCCGACTTCCAAGCCTCCGTCTGCCCACTTCTGTGTGAACACCACTCTCTCTGCAACTACCAAGTCGCTGCCTCTTCTCCAGAAGCTCTCCCTGATTCATGCCAACATCTTTCTGTATTTCTACAAGATCTGGGATTCCAAATTGGCGAGCTGCAGCCAGCAAATCATCCTGCTCCACGTTTCCTTTTACCTCCAGCTCACCAGAGTACATCAGACCGACCAGTTTGAGCAAGGTCTGGGCCTTCACAGCCTTGAGCTGGAGCTCGCGTTTCTGTCCAGATAGAGGTGGTGGGGAGGCCGACAGCTTCTGAGACAAAAAGGGGCTGAGAGCTGCAAGGACACAGCTGTGGGTTGGGATTGAGATACCTTCAAGGAAAACAGAAATTATTTCGGAAAGAGTTAATCATGTTATCTGGTTTTTGTTTTTTGTTCAGTTTAGTCAGTAAGGAGTAAGTTTTCTCTACTATGATTTTCTTTCTGGTCTCACCATCGGTTTGCAGCAGGGTATCACAGAGCTGGGTGCTGTTTTGCTGTCTCTGCAACTGTCCAAGAAGCTGCATCTCATAGTTGGGCCACCGGTATCTCTGTATGTCTAACATGGAAACTGGGAGAACGCTTAAACAATTAAATAAAGGAATATGATTAAAATTAGTGCAGCACAGCCTGAGGTTTGAAGCATGCAATACTGTACACTACACCAGATTGTCTGACTAATTTAAAATTTAAGGTTAATACCTTACAATGATGTATTTTAAATTAGCATGATTAATCCAAAAACTAAGGTCAAGACCCTGTTTTGCAGGGTGTTATTAATAAAACCCTAGAAAAACATATTTACACAAATTTATCTGGCTGATTTAAATACTAAGTATAAGCCCCTACAAAATTATATACTATGCCAACTTATCTGATGAATTTAATAATAACAATACAAATTAACCTTACAAATAACCTAGTAAATAATAAGAATAAAAACCAACAATATCATATACAATACCAAATGACCTAATTAAAAATGTAAGCTTCATACCCTGTAATACTATTTGAGATTATATGAGAAATTAGTATTGACTAACTCATAAAATCTGGTTCAGAACTTACATTTTTAATCATAATACAAATTTGCCTGACTAGTGTAATATTTATGGTTATTAGCATACAGTATTATAATAGAAATTAGCATGACTAACCTAAATATTAGAGTACCTACAATCAAATCCATAGCAATTTACCTGACAAATTCACATTTTAAGGTTAAAAACGTACAAAATTATACAGAAAACCCAGCGAATTTAAAGGCATTTTGGTCAAGTTGAGAGACCAACACAACATGCGATCTCATTAGCATTAGCATCGTAGCTTGCTTACTTCATTAGCATGTGTTGTGGACGCTGGTAGCAAATCAACGTTAGTGAACTTCACGTTGTTGACTTTTACCTACCGGACAAAAGTTGTTTTGCGCTTTTGTTCCAAAACTCGTGCTTTATGCAAACCAACGCAAAGCTAATCTCTCCTTTAGCCACCTAGCGCGATTAAATTATTCTGACGCAGAAAAACGTCGCAGTAAGTTAAAACTTACCGACTAGCTGGCTAAAGAGCTAGCCTCCTTACCAGCATAAAGCGTTCACAAATACTCCAACAAATTAAAATAAGAATGCACCACTTTATTCTAAAATTTACAATTAGATCATGAATTTATTAAAAGTAAAAATTTTAATTAAGTTCGATTTAATTTGCCATGGTTCTACAGTAACTTCACACACTGCGGCTAAAGTTAGCTTCGTTAGCATGAAAATAACACTTACCAGTATTTTTCTGTTGCAGAAATAAAGGTGTTTCGGGCGTTTAAAGATTATTTTGGATCCGAGACAAACGTTATATCCCCGCAGTGAACGTTACAGAGTCGGTATATTCACTAGTTATGGCAGCGTGTGAAGTAGAAGTTGTATCATGACAGCGTCACCTACCGGCCGCTCTGCTAAAGGACGCACAAAGTGAAACCTGTACTATTAATCAGTGAAGCTGCTACTCCTTGATGCCTTATACAACAGTGAGAGCAACAAAGAAACAAAACAAAACAGATGTGCTGAGAAATCATTTTCTTTTTTATTAAAAACATTATTGCTAGTTACATAATTCATTCATAAATGAGAATGTGCAACTTTAAGAGCCAAGGCAAAGAGATTAAGATGTAGTCCACAATCTGATTCTTTCCACTAGTGTTCCAGTATCTGATGAGTGTGTCAGAGGATTTTTTGTTCATCTAACTTGGTTTGCTTTTAATTAAGACATGAATGTTTTCAATCAAACATAAAGACTGATTGCATATGCGTTCACCCAGAGCACCGAAAACAATTAAACCCAAATCAACAAAAAAGAAAAAAAAAATACAAAAAAACCATCACATTACCATAACAAATATTCTCTTGTATATATAGTTTAAATGTGCTTTTTCAATCTCCTCTTTATCTAAATTGGAAATTCTGGCCTCCTTACCCTCTTGAAGGCAACTTGTTAACTTGAGAAAATGAGGTGTCCTGTCATGCTAAAATTGGCATGAAAAACAAACAAATGAAAGGCTTTTGCTTAAAAAAAAACAAAGGAAGAGAAAAAAAAAACACACATTATACCCCCATAGTGCTTCTTTTAATAATCCACTCAGTAAGTATCTACATCTCACTCGGCACTAAGAATATGCATTCTTCTACAAAACAAGCATGGTACTAAAGAAACGTGGGCAAAAAACCGACAATACTGTGTCAACCCCAAGTACTGTTCTGTAGTGTTAAAGCCAGGTAGGCTGTGGGTATGTAAAGCAGTACATTATACAGGACTCAAGAGTTTCATACCTTAAAAAAAACAATTCCAACAAGAATCAGTTCCTACATACAAGTTCACATACTCTTGCAGAACAAAAAACTGCTGAGTTCCGTATACAAAACACCTAATGTGTAAGCTGGTTTGAAACATACAGCTTTACTGGTTACCCTGGTAACGTTGAACACACCCATCAGACCTATCCTGAAACAGCGAGGCACTCCAGTTAGCACACTGTTAAAGACAGACTTTTTATGTACACATTCATAAGATTATAGACCTGCAGATACAGGGAAATGCACATACTGAATCCTGTCAAATCTCGCAAGTATTACATTTCACTGAAAGATCACTTTAGAAACATATTAAACTGTCGATTCCAACAAGGTAGAGAATCTTTTGTCTTTATTTCTATCTGTACAAATATCCATACCAAGACCTGCATCCTTATATATTTGAGGATCACAATCAGTTACAGAAAATGCAGCATATTCATGCATCTTGGCAATGGGCTGTCACCAACACAGATTGCGTATAAAATAAAGCAGATGACCATTTTTCAGTGTTGCTGCTGGAAAAATAAGAAGTGAGTGTGTCATGTTCTTGCATTCAGCATTGGCAGTCGCGGCAGTAGCAGTGTCATTTGGCACAGGTACAGCACAGGTACATAACTAACGGTACAGAGCAAAGCAAGTAGAGGAACAACCACAACCAAAACAGAAGCAGAAGCTTTTACACATTATCTAATTAGGTTGATTCTCAGTGGTAGGAAATTATCTTTTCGTAGTGTGTAACCATGAGAGAGAAAAATAACGACACAGTCCCTCGATTATTTTCAAAACCGAGTGTCACATGTAAAATTTTAGCAGAAAGTGTCCTGCTATGATCCCAACAGTTCCTTTTAATTAGTTTCATTAGTCTAAGTCTACCCTCCAACCTCCAAGAAATACAAAAGTTCTCGGGTGAAGCCACAGTTCCTGTCGAAGAGAGAGCTTTTAGTGTCGTCCAGGGAAGTTCTAGGTATTGGAGATGTAGTGTTGAGGCCACGGTCACGTGATTGAGTGGTTTTTTTTTGGAGTACAGAGACTCGCAGAGCACTAAGTGGTCATAGTGTCATGTCTAGTTTGTCCACAGGGAGCGTAGATCCATGTCAGTTTTCTGTGTGGTTTCATTAGTTTGACAGCTGCAATGCAGGAATGTAACAGAGAGAGGGAGAGGAGGGAGAGAAGGGAAGCTGCAAGAGAGTGAGGAGGGTCAGAAGAGTGAGATTTAAGGATCGAGTTTAGTCCATCGGTAGAGTAGTGGTCCCCCATTGTCAGTTCAGCAAGGGCAATAAGTGGGAGGAGGCTGTCGTCTTGTGATGCACACAATCAGTTTTTCTGCAAGAAAAGAAGGACGGGAATTGATCATGTGGAGCGGCTATTGGGAGGCGATCATTCCTGGGCGGAAAGAAAGTTTTTTAAAAAAATACAAAATACAAAACACAGTAGTGGCTGTGGACAACAACATTACCACATGTTAGACGAAAAATTAAAAAAAATCACATCTCAGGAGCACAAAAGACACTTTTCACCAGCAGGGGGAGCAAAAAAACAGTCCAAATACAGTACAAATGGAAGCTCACTGGCCACTGGTCACTATAAAAACACACAGTCACAGTTCCTTAAAGGCAACTAAGTTAATAGGCCATGCAGTGAGGTGAGAGAAGCAGCCGGTGGGACACACATACCATGCGCTGACATGCAGTGTGACACAGTGGGTGTAGCCTAACCATCGTAAGAATCCATTAGAGGCAAGGAGGCCTGCCTCTCCCCATACATCCCTCCCTAGGAAGGAGAAAGACAAAAATAAAGAGAGGAGGAGTGTGTGATAGATAAAGAGACAGATAGAGTCCGAAAGGAGACACAGGAAGGGGGATAGAGAGACAAAACACGGCAAGGAAAGGGTTAAATAACAAGAGGGTTTTAGTGTGAAAATCCAAAGAGTTGAGTAGACATAAAACACGGAAAAGGAAGAGGAAAAAGAAGAGCAGAAGAAAAAATGGAAGGAAATAAGGCATCAGATACAAAAGAAAGATGTTAGTTCAATGTTAGGTCATGTTTCAGGGGTAAAGAAGGACACCTGTGAGAAATTATGTGCAAAACACATATCAACCTCTGTGCGTTAACAAGACATGCATCAACATGCTGTGTGTGGGTGTGTGTGTGAAAACATGTCCACTCACACGATAACATTCTGGGAGCTCAAAGTGTGTGCGTTTCTTGCACATAACTAATAATTTGTCCTCACCATTTCCATCTGGTTATTCAATAGAGTATAAATTATTCATCTTTGCTGCAGCTTAAAATGAAAACTAACGTCTGAATAAAGTGGAATCATTTCACAGAGGTGATCAGAGGCACTACAGTAGCTTCATATCGTGTTCTGTTCAAACCCAAAAATATTTAACTTGCAGTAATGTCAAGATGAGAAAAACATCCGAGAAGCTGGATCCAATGCAAATTTCACCTGTATCGCAAGCTCTTACAGTTGCATGTTGGTTACGAGAGATGTAGGAAGAATGTAGCAGAGTTTATGTTAAGTAAAAGGCAGTTAATTCCTCTTAAGGTGCAGTCATGCAGCGTTATGTGTGAAGAAAGGTGTGGTGTCTGGACATGTGGCCAGTGCTTACCTGTACTGCATCTCTGTCAGCAGGTTCGAGTGTGTTATCCAGAGTGTTCCTCCCCCTCTGGTCCAGTGTGGAGTAAGCATCTAAAGAGGAGCAACTTGTGTTAAGTAGATGTATGCCTATGCTTTTTAAACAAATATCCTTAGTTCACTGCACGTCAATACGTCTTCTTGCTATTGTGATAAGGGTAAGTTATGTGTGTGTTCTCCATTTTCACACTTGCCTGGTCCTAAGTCATTCATTGGAATCATTTCCCGGTCGCCTTTGCCACCTGTGTATTAAAGAAACATTACAACAGTGAGTATAAATATCACAGTTTCTCTGTAACATTAAAGGTTTCGGTTCCCTCAGAGCTAACAGCACAGACCTGCCAAGCACAGCAGTGTGTAGGTGCCCGAGTGTTTTGTAAGTGTTAGACTACTTTATCTTACTGTGAGAGTGGGTTTGGGAACTTGGAAATAAATACCCAACAGCTTAAAAGTGCTCATGACTATTTTAAAAGTCAATTTAAAGTGTATTGCAGTGACTGACAACCACAGTTTTTAATATTTAAAATGTCCCAGTGTTGTAAACCCTTAAATGTCTTGCATTACAAGCAGGTTGAGACATACAACTCCTATTTCTCTGAAGACTACAAACAGCCTATAATCATATTATGCAATCAACTTATAAATTGCAACATAGAGAAACATGCAGAGGAATTGTCAGGAGAGGTAATTTGTTGAAACACTGCTACAGTTGGCTTAAAAAGGGAGGTCTAAAACTTGAGGAATATGATGGTAATAAACAAGTCAGCAGACCTGGTATACCGTGCATTTTTGGCAGACAAATACCAAAAGATATACCCAATACAAAAATGCTATTTAAAGAAATAAATCTCGGTCTTTTAGAGCTTTGCATGCTTCCTGACCTTTGTCTATGAGCGGCAAAGTGCTGTCCTCATATCCACCGTTGGCTCTGTTGCTGGGAGGGTTTAAGTTCACCATGAAGTCCGTCTTCTTCCAGCCATCCTTCTCCAAAGTGCGTCTCAGCTCCTTGTAGCCCCACACGGTCTGCAGCACCAGGCCAGCTCCACGCACCTCCCGCTCTGAGCGATTACTGAGGACAAGAGAAGCCAGAAGCAAGTAGTTACAAATTGCAGTTTCATCATGACGCAACTTATAAACTTGGTCAGAAAACTATCGAAAAAATACGTATCAGCCCTTACCTATCCTTGTTTATGAGCACCAGTCTCTCAATTCCTTGTGAGGCTCTCAGAGTCTTGGCTGCTTCCAGACTGGAACCCAGCACCTCATGGAGCGTGCTCAGTACAGACACAACCGTCTCCTCTGACAGCGCTCGCACCGGCTGACTCTGACCACCACCGGGCAAGTTGGCCACCAGGTGAGGCACCGCGTGTTTACCTGACAACATAAAGTGAGTTTAAACATTATGACGTACTTAACTACGAGTCCTGATAAAACAAATTCCTCTAGTACACCGTAATTACAAATGTAGCTCACCTAGCAGATCTCTGTTGCGTGCATCTATGGCCAGGTTACGGAGAGCTCCAGACATCGCTCGGACCACTCGGTCATTCCCATGTGCCAGCAGCTCAGTCATCATAGGTAAACCCTTCTCCTGACGCAGCAAGGCACGGATGTATCGCCCATACTAAACAGAAACACACATGTATGGTATTCTTACTGATATAGGAGCCCAGGTTCACTGTGGTTTTCGCTGTCGAACACCTCTGCCTCTCCTCCAGTGGTCAACCTTTCCCTCTACGGTGACATCTGAATGGGATTTTCTGGGTAGATTCCTTTTGCATGAGGTACCAATTAGCTGTACCCTTGACCACCTAAATCTACTCTCATATATATTCATAAAAAGAAGGTGCATAAAGGGCACTTTTTTGTTAAATTTGCATGAAGTCAGCATTTTGGGGATAAGATAAAAGTTAACTTGGGCTGCATTTACACTGGACATGTACTGGAGTTTGAAAGCATGGTATTAGATGTCTTTTACAAGGACTTTGAAGGGGCATGCCAACTACCTCCACAGTGCTATGTCAGTACTGGAGAATGGTCTGGTTGCACCTCACAATTATTCTGCTATAGGACAAAAATTCTCTGACTTGATTATACATATTTAAAACAATCTCAATTGTCCTTGGTGGTACTGAGCCCAGGATGCAACAACTGTGCCTCTGCAAAATATTGCAGTGAGGAGAGTCTTGCTTTGGTGCAACATTTGCATGCAGATAGGCGAGAGCTGGCATTAAATTGGCCAATTCACAGAAAGAACTAAATTTTCAGTAAAACTTGCCATTTTCAGTGTGTCAGTTTCTAGTACGGAGGTTGTAGTTTCCCATAGTGAAAGTAAATGATTGTACAGAGATAGCAGATGAGAAAGAGAACATGGAGTGAACTGCACTGTGGAAACGACACCCGTTTACTTACGGTATACATCAAGTAAGTCAGACCACACATCCAACATTGTTATTCCACTAATCTTTGTACAGCTGTGTTAACCTCTAAGCCACAGTACTTAAAAAGTGTAATTTAAGACTGGATATGCTCTCTTGAACAAACAACATCAGAATTTTGTATCTGCTGCAATTATGTGTGTATTTTCAGTTAGGAGAAAATCAGAGTACTGCTAAGTTAGGCCAAGAAAAGGCCACATATATTAAGTCATAGCACTTCTGGAAAGGGTTGTGTACTAATGTCCATTCCCAAAACAAGCTTGCATATGAATAACTAATGTTTTACAAGCTCATCCTGTAGCATGCTATAAGAGCTGGGCATCGTGAATACGTGTTTGTTCAGATTTCATGTGTATTACTCAGCATGTGGATTGCTAGTGATGTAAAATGTAAAATGATGATAATGGATGGCAGTTCTTACAGTCCAGCGACCAGCACACAGATTCTGAACAGCTCCAGCTGAGGCTTCCAGCACAGTGGGGTTCTTGGACTCCTTTAGCAAAGAGGTGTAGATGCGAACCACCTCTGGCTGGTACAACAGCTCATAGCCTACAGGGAGTAAGGAGAGTGTGTGGAGCAGAGCAGGAGGAGAATGATGGGAAAAAATGTAGAAAATGCAGCAGAAAAGAGGGAAAGGAAGAACAAGACGGTTATGAGTGAATGCATATTTTCTTTTTAATGCCATACAATACAGGAAAGAGGCATCCATTGAGCCTATGCTTACCTTTAGCAGGTGTGGTCCTCTTTGGAATGTCTATTACCTCTGCAGCTGGATCCTCGTCTTTCTTTCCTGGAAGCAAACATCAACAAAGTCTTAGAAACACACCAGGACAGTCTGATACCAACTGATAGCTACATTGTTAGTACACCTGTTCTAGTTTGGTTAGATGTATGCTGTCAAGGGCGAAATCACAATTTAAAAAAAAAAAAAAAAAAAACATCCTGAGATGCATTTTCTCTACTGCGTATTACACTATAGCTCATTGACAGTGACAAGGAGGCATGCATGTTAGTACAAATAGTCTTTCACCTGTTAGCTCAGCCCCTCCACTACTACTTACACTACGACAACAGGCAGCAGAAGCATAGTGCAGTCATACAGAGGTAAAGAAAGCTTACCTTTGGAAAACCACTCATCTGTAGCCCAGCCGAACAAGGGAGACGAGAACAGAGAGGAGGGAGGAGAAAGAGAGGAGGGCAAGGAGAGTGGCAGAACAGGAGGAAGAGAGAGCATTTAAGTAAAAGGAAAGCAGCCATAACTGAGCCACCCAGTTAACATCTGCTTATATCCCAACGCTGCCACCACACAGAATCAGCAATGTGACATGCCAGTTATGAAGGCCAAATAAAGCAAATGGAAGGACACACCAGTTTGTGTAATTTCAGAGTCACATTGCATTGTACATTAATATCCACATCATTTACTGTTGTGATCTATTTCTGTGCAACACACTTAAATATTACAAATACACAGATAAACATTTATTTAGCTGATTTCCAATGAGCTGAGACATTTTGTCTTCCTTAGCTACTACTTTGATGCAATCTTCCTGCGTTATATCACAATTTTTCTATTCACAAGTCTTGTCTGGCACCATTTTAACTCACAGCACAACTGAGTATTTCTTTTTGTACAAACTGCTATTAAAAAGCCATGAGTAATCAAGGTTCAAAACAAGGTTCTGCATACATAACAGGAATTTTTTTGCAGAATTTTAGAGCTAAAGCAATTAACTGACATAGAAGAAAAAAATGATTTTGGTTTTGATCATCAATTCATCGTTTCACTTATGACAAAATGACAAACATGATTTCATTTAGCTTTTGAAATGTGAGGTTGCTACCATTCTCAGCTTTTTTTCTATTATAAACTGAGTATTTTTTAGATTTCAGTAAGTTTTTGACTGCTAGTCACACAAAACAAGTAAGATGCTTCCTTGGAATTTTTTTTCTTGCACCATTTTTGGCATTTCATAACACGTTATAAAGTGACAGATGTTTTTTTTGCTTTAACTCATCATTATGCAGTAAATGTTGATTGCATGATGTAATGGCTATAGAATAATGGCAACATCAGGATTTACACTGGTTCACTGTAAGCCTAGCTTTCACCATGCAATTCTGTTGGACACACAGAATAAAAACTACCAGAAAAATGAAGACTGGACTTAGAATTTGAAAAAACATTCAGACTATGTGTGGAAACAAATCTACATGGCAAAAGAAAAAGAGCCCTGTTGTTGGAGGAGACAAGTAGGTGAAACTGCGGTAAGACAGGAAGCTCTCGAACAGGTATCCACTCTACTGAGAGCTCAAAACAGACATTCTGTTGGTTTTATTGCTACTAGATGTGTAAGTAACAAAACCTGTGCACTTATGAATACAACTGGGTGTTTTACGCTTTCTTTATCGAAGCACTAAGATCAGGATTTCAGTTTCAGACTGGGACTCTTGCAGGTGTCTGCTCCAGTGGACAGCACACTTAGAAAGATAATTATGTTTATTCCCGGGTACATTGTTAGCACAGCTAGTCTAGGTCTTTGTCAGTTCAAAACTTTATTTCTTTATTGCTCCTTTTATATCAAATTAATAAGAAAATGTCTGTAACAAATGAAACTACCATTGCATTCATATAAGTGTTGACTTCAGTGAATATCAGTGAATACTAATCCTCATAGTAAAATAACTTTATACCATTGACAATACCCAAAAACAGTAGCCAGTTGAGGAAAAAAATCAATGCTCTCTGTGAAACACAAACAAAGCACAGCAGCTGGAGAGAGGATGAGCTTTCCCTGAGGGTGAGGGGGGAGTGGAATTGTTAACATTCTTGTTATAGTGAGGCCTTTTGTTTTGTGTAAATGTGTGCGTTTGTGTGTGTCTGTGTGCCAGTATCAGTGTAGTGAAACGGTGTTGTCAACAGTGACATCACTCCAAATGCTTTTAATACCGCCTGAGCAAAGTATAGTACATGTCTCTCTGTTTCTGATACAGACCTTTGCTTTTCCGGGAGCTGAAGCAACCACCCTTCTGGCTGGAGGGAGGAGGGCCCTGGTTGATGGGCACAGCTTCTTGGTAGCGCTCACAGCCGGGAATCTCACGGTGCACGTGATAAGACAAGTTCCTCAGCAGACAGACGCTGTTCTCTATCAACTGCAGACATGGAAATAAAGCAGTCAGGTGGACAAACGACACTAGCTAGGCTTACAGTGAACCAGTGTAAATGCTGATGTTACCAACACTAGGGAAAAAAGTGGCGCCACATACTATAGACATTTTAGTACTAACATTTTAAATTTGTTTTTGTTCTTGTCTATCTGTTCTATAGGTGTAATAAACACAGTCTAAAGTTCAAAGAAAAAGTCCCTGAAATTTTGTTGTGCAACTGTGGCAACTGAGTCACTACTAGCTAGTTTATTTTACAGAATCTAGTTCCTGCAAACTGTGCATTTTTGGCATTTATGAAAAAAAGATATGTACAAGAAAACAATTTTGGTGAAATATCCTAATTTTAAAGTCAGATTTGGCTGTTTTTCCGCAAAAACCAAAAGTTACACTTGATTAGTTCAAAAACCAACAGAAAGCCGACAATTGAGTGGTTTTGTTTTGTTTCTACAGTTTCTTAATATGATCAATAGTGTAAATTTGGCAATTTAATAACAAGTCTTTCAAACTTGCCTGTAGTTTTCGGGGTTCAGTTGGTTAAAATCCCAAATTAAGCCATATTAACTCTGATTCTCACACTGCGTGGAAGCATGTTTAAAAGCATAAACGTTCATTTATTTACTTTATTGAATGAATGTACCAAAACGTTTAATGTCAATCAATAACTCTTCCACTTACCTTATTGTCCACATCTTTACAGTCAATCTGGGACTGGACAATGTACATGAGCGAATCGACCAATCCTGTGCACTCCCTCAGCTTCCTCCTCGCCTCACTTCGCTCTGAACTCACATTTCTTTAGACAAGAGGAAAGTTGAGTAGAGGAGAAACAAAAGAAAACACGGATTAGCACTGTCGGAGAAATACATGAGTTAGTTAAGAGGTTAAAGGAGGAACGGAAAGAGTCAGTTTTACAGACGACAAAAGGATTCCAGCACATAATGCTTGAACACACCCCCAAGACTTGTTTGAATGAAACTCCTGTTAAATCTACTGCTTTACAAAGAGAGTACAGTCTGACAAGGTCAAGTTACATCTCTGGACTCATTTCTCCAATTGCTCTCTGACTCAGTGCCACTTAGAGATCTAACAGAACTGGATGGATGGAAAACCGAGACCCACTTAGTCGATGGAGTAGGAATGTAAAGAAAGTAGCATGAGGGAGAAAACTCAGTGGCATGGCATTCAGTCTTGGTCTTTTGTGCTGGGCTGTTTTTCCCAGCGACAGACACTCCCTCTGACACAATACCAGGACAAATTCCCTTTTACAGCAGGGGGCACCGATTCCACTTCACTGCATATTTCAGGAAATGTATCTACATGGTTGAGCAGGCAAACATTTATAATGAGAAAAAATGCAGACTACATTAAACTAGGACTGCAGCATAGAAGAGAGGCCCAGTTTCCCAAAAAAGAGTAGCTTTAAATTTGCTAGGTTTATGAAAGTCCTTGTGTCAGGTGTGCTCACCGATAGAAAATGTTCTCTGTGCAGAGGAAGAAAGTGAAATAAAAAAACCTGAAATCCAGGGCATAAAGGAGGCACTCTAATTAGAGCAGCATGGATTAATCATTGTTAGACCTTTTGCTTCTTTACCAACCTTTGATATAAAGCAATAATGAGCCAGATGGGCAGGCAAATATGATTGCTGAGTTCACTGACGCAACTTTATACGATTTCTGAAGCCATAAATTTCTGTCTACCATCTGCTGTTTGCAGCACTTGACAACTACAGAAGCAGCTTTCATTGATGTCCACAAAGTGAAAAGCACCACATTACTAGTTGGAGTTAAGCATAAAATCAAAAGGTTAAGTGTTACATTACGTGAAACAGTGTAAGAGTGTACATTAGCTTCCTGACTTTCCTTACTGAAAGCTCAAACACGCAGTTTGTTACTCAAGTACTTTTTCATTAAAGACGAGAAGTTCTACCTTTCATCTGTGTCAAAACTCCAGACTCTATTCATGCTTAATTCATTCATGAAGCAAAATCAGAGATTCCTTTTGTGTACTCACCTCTAAAGATAGAGCCCCAAATTTTTGTGTGATTACAATATTTAAATTTCTGAGCCATTTTGGTTCAAGATGAAACAATCCCAGGAAAAAAACTGGTACAGATAGTGTTCTGCTTTCAGCCAATTTATATAAAGTGATGCAATTCAGTCACTCTGTACGAAATCAAAATAGCCGTCTCAAATTCACAGTAGAGGATGTTTTATAAACAACTTCAGATTATTTGTGTTAAGAAAAGTGGCCACAACAAGAACAGAAGCTTAATATAAACTAATTAATAATCACTTTTCTGAATGGATTCAGTTACATCTAATGATGATCAAAATTTTCTTCCATTTCTTAGATTTAAAGGAAGCAATGCTCAATGCTGTTCATGAATTTCAATCAATTTATCAGCATCTATAAACACTTCAACATACTGTGTATTAAATGACACCATAGCTCTTCCAATTCCAGTGTCTACTCATTTTGAAGTTAATGCTGTCCAGATGATGTCTGTGAATATCAAAGTTTGTGACTGTTCAAGATTATTCATGCATACTTTTCCACACCCGCAAGTCAACACTGTAATTAACCGTGTGGTCGAGGGGAATGCATAGATAAGAGAGCCACAGACCAGAACATACTGTTTACACTGTATAAGTCAATGCCCCACTGTCCTCTGTTGGCCCCTTCCCTGTAAACTATGACATTCCCTTCTTGGCCCTCTCCTGATCTCTCACAGTTATTGTGGGGTAGCAGATCTCTTTAATAAATAACTGACATTTCACCCAAAAGCATTTTATTTAAAATTAAATTAGATATCCTCTTTATATTTGGTAGTAACCAAGAAAAGGCTTCCAACGGTCACAATAAACCAGATGCATCATTTCCTTTACAAGCAGACTTTTGAATATGATAAACCTGCTTGGAGCTATTGGTGCATACTGACTAATATCTTGCTGAGGGAGTCCTTCTATCAAAATGTATGTTTCTACAGTAATTGAACAGATATTCAGAGGTTTTCTCCTGGGTTGAGAGTAGGCTTTGGGGGTTGACTACATATGACAATAAGCACGGTCTGTCCACATACAGTTAAGGCAATGGGTGTGTTACCTTATTTGACAGATCTGTGCATTTATTGCTTTTTTTGTGTTTGTTTTTTTTAAATATTTGACAAAGAAAATAACAAATAATGCATGAGTAAAGAAAAACCTGGGTGCGGCAAAAACTCTCTATTTAGGAAAAACCCTGATATTAAAGAGGGAAAGGTGTCTGTAAAATCTAACATTAGTCAGAATTTTAGGGGAATTTCTTTGGCGTCTCTGCCACTTAAAAGTGTACAAAGATCAGACTTGCATGAAGTTATTGGTGCATACTGACTTTCGTCTTTCTGCTAAGAGAGTACTTTTTATCAAAATGTACTTTTCTCCAGGTATTAAACAGATATTGAGGGTTTTTCCTGGGTTAGGAACTGGCCTTTAGGGGGTGACTGTGCAAGAAACTAAGCATGATCTGTCCACAAATAGTTCAAACAATGAGTGTTTTACCTTATTTGATAGAAATATCTGCATTTTTCTGTTATGTCGGGCCATTTGAGCAAGAAAATGCCAATTATAGTTGAGTAAATTAAACATCAATTCACAAATCTGACTAAAAGCCTGGCTAAAACCTCTTGGAGGCGCACCAAATATCTCTCTATGCAGGATTCCCTGACATTAGAGGGTAAACTGGATGTAAAATCCGGGATTATTCAGATTTTTTTTGAAAAATAGTCTCCACTATGAAGTGCACAAAGATTTTAGATGTTAAAAAAAGAGGTATTATTTTAGTAAATGCAACAGGTCTAACAGGTAATTATTGTTACTTCCTATTAAAAAATGTTCATACCACCAAATTTCTTGGTCAGCAGGACAGTTTACTCTGATTTAAGGAGACATATTACATATTTGTATTCAGACTGTGCCATTATTCTCCATCTTTACTTGAAACCACTCCATGATGCATTTCCTGCTCTTCTGCTCTGTTAACTCCTCATTGCTTCCTTCCTCCCTCATACATCCCACAGCTCTGTCAGGCTGTTGAACTGGCAACCTTCCACTTTCTTTTCTTGTCTACATCAACCCTCCCTCCTTCCATCTCTTATATTATCAGCACCAGCTAGGCAGCTCAGATCTGCTCTCTTATGTTTCCCTGCTTTCTATCTTTGCTCCTTACCTCAGGCAGCCGGCTGTGTTGGTGAGGGCCGTCTCCCACTCAAGATGTCTGGGCTTGCAGTTTTCCTCGCCACCTCCTGCTCCGTTACTCCCTCGCTCCCAGCCTGAATGGGGCACCATCACCTCGTCGGATAGAGCATGCAGTGCGTGGTCCACGATCTCCATTTTCACAGAGTCATGGGATGACAGGTTCCACAAGGTCCCTGGAAAAACCACAGAAATTGTTAAATTCCAATTATGTAAAAATGTCAGATTGAATTATGAAGCCTACTGCTACTCAACTGTCCATAGAAAATGAAAAATTAAATGCTGCAGCAGCAGTTTGGTACATGTTTATTCAGTTTGGAGGTGAAGTGTATATACTATCAACACAAAAGGTCAATAGAATAAAAAGCAACCCAAAGATCTGAATTATTTCCTAATATCATAAGTAATAGTCTCTTTAGATGTTTTACATTTTTCTATATAAGCATTTCAGACAGTCACTCTCATTGGTGGTCATGTTTAGTTTGAAGAGTCACATTGGGAACCACATTATGAGCCCTAAAAACATGTAGCTACTTTCAGGATGATTTGACTGCCTTTACTTTCAAGCTCTTATCTTGTTTTTTATGAGGGCTAGCAGATACAAGCTGTCTTGTTTTTCTCCAGCACACTCAATGGTATCCAGATCTTCCTTCATTATATTGTAATGCTAGCAGTGTTTTGCAATATTAGCCTTTATATCAAAGGAAAAAAAATCATATTAGGAAATTGTCACATTTTTATAGGTATGTTTGGGGTTTATTTTTGATATGTGGGAAGCTTACATTATGAGACAGTAGGAACTTTGTGAGCTATTCAACTGAAAAGCAAAACAAAATTACTAAAAGTAGTAAAGATGTTACTTTCGAGAAGTTTGATCTGACCTTCTAATGTTAGTACTTGAAAAATGTACAAATACGTAACAAACATAAGTACAAAACTCTGGTTCTGCTTTTTCATGCAACTAACATTAACAACATTGCATATACATATTAGTATCTATGCAAAGACTGCATTGCATGAATCTCTGCAATGAAGAAGCAAACACGAGTAATGGCAGTGGAGATGGACACAGGTTGCAACTGTGATTAAATTTAATGGAAATTCAATATAAAATTTTGGTGCCGACACCTCATCATAGAGACAAGCACCTAGAATTGTGAAAGGTCAAGTCTTAAAGTGTCATTTGATATTCGCCACATTTTGCTGCAAGAAATTTTTTAAAAGCAATTCTACTGAGAAGAAGGGCGGTGAATCTGGACACAAAGAGAGTCCATCAAGCTCCAGGGATTAAACTAAAATCTACAATTTACCTAGAACAAAACTCAGGCTAACCTGTGATAATGTCAGTAAGATCCTGGTCACGGGTCTTCCTCAGCAGCCTGATCAGAGCCGGCACTCCGTCACAGTTCTTGATGGCAATCTTATTGTCTGGATCTTTGCCATATGAGATATTCTTCAGTGCTCCGCAGGCTGCGTAGTGAACCTGTAACACAGACGCAACAACAGCTCAATGAGCCATTAGTCAGGATGAAGAACCACTACAAAAGAGCATTGATTTTACACACATGGACTTGGAATAGCAGCAGTAGGAGACAGTGTCATGCTCTTCTAACTGCTAGATTGTACTTGAACACATTACATGAGTTGTGGCTGTCAAACTCATAGAAGTAATTACTGTAATTAATGGTCAATTAAGTTGGACACATTTCTTATACTTTCACCATAAAATTATTTTAATGATATGTTTCGAAAGACATCTGTTCAGTATAATTTAAAGAAACTGCATTCAGTCAGTAAAACCACTTTCAAATGTTAAGAGGATGCAGTCGCTGTCTGAACCATTTGTCCAGTCAGCAAGTTATCCAACACACACAAGCTTCCTAACTTGTCACTGGCCATGAGCATGAAATGTGAAATTAAGATGCTTATTTGCTCCCGGAGTGGAATGCATGATGTGGTCTGTCTGGTAATGCCCACTCAAACATCAGCAAAACTTTGCCACAGCTAAGCCTAAATGAAAGGGAACTACAGAAAACCCACAGAATGTTTTGGCCAAAACCATATTTAGCACAAATGTTGACCTCCAGGATTTGACCAAGAGAACTCAAATACATTCTGCTTATTTCTCATTCTTTTGGTATTAGGAGTGAGTCTTAAGTTCACTTTGTCCTGACAGTTTGTTTCAGGCCAACAACCTGTCTCTGGATTACGTAAGAGATACACTACATCCCTTAAGCCTCACTTTTTGCCTGCCTAGCCCAAGCATAAGAAACTTGTAGAACAGTAAAGAGTGAACAGAAATCCACAGAGAAAAACAGCAAACTGACCTCTCTGTTTGGGTTGTCAAGCATAGAAACCAGTGCTGGAATGCCTTTCAGGCGACGCACATCAGACTTCACCTGCAAATCAAAAGCATGAATATTAGCTGTGATGTGAATGTTGATCAGATCAGGTTTAATGTATTTGGCCACTTAGGCTGATCAAAATTACGACTATGAAAAACTAAAATATGTACTAATGCAAAAAGAAATTAAGGAAAGAAAAGCACATGGTATGAAGAGAAATGTCATAATATTCCATGTTTTTTCAGGTTATTAGCTTTTACTTTATCCATATGATTACAAAAGCGCAGCTACATGTTTTACTTCAAGTTCTGGTCCATGACATTCTCTTTTGTGCAAATTTTCAAGTGTTCTGTATATTTAAATAAAACAGAACACGGGTCAAGAGCACATCTCATCCTCACAATACACAGATAATGTAGTCTACACTACCACTTATGCGTCCTCCCCATTACACAATGCCTATTTAAAAAATTCATTCAGGTCATGCATCCTGAGGCACCAAGAGAACAAAATCCCCTGAATACTGGCAACCAAAGAACACATATGAAGCATTCCAACTGCAAACAAGAAAAAACAATGTAATATGAGATAAAATATAAAACACACACAAAAGGAAAATTTCCTTTAATGTAAGGTCCAACTATTGTTCTGTACTGGTAATACCTGTCCCCCACTGAACCACCCATATATCCCACCTAAACCCACCCATGAAGGACCTCAAGTACGTAAGTGACACTTACATCCAAACTGTTGCAAACATTACACCTGTGAACTGACAAATTTGCAAACAGCAATGTTGACTGACACTGAATCCGAAATTGTTCTCATTAATCTATAAGTGGACTCTAAAAGCATATTTCCAAAATCATAACTAGTCCCAAATCAGAACTAGCTGTCATAATCTGCCATCTACTCCCTGACAACAAGATTTTACCCATCTATTTAACACCTAAGTCTTAGACCCATACCGGTACAACTTTCTACCTCACTGTCTACGTGCCATTAGAAATGCCTAAACCATTCTTAGAACAAACACTAATCATGATCTTGAGACTTAACTACTGATTGAAGTCTACTCTGCTGTAAGCTGCAATTAATGTCAGCTTTAAATTAGTAAAAAAGAAATGAGTTGGTATGTGTGTACCCCTTACTTTATCATTCTTATAGGTGAGATGCTGCAGGTATGCGGCTGCGTTGCTCTTGACGGGGTCCAGCCTGTAGTTGAGCATTGCGATGACCTCTGGCAGCTCTGGCTGACGCCAGCCAGAAGGACCAGGACCTTTCCTTAGAGTGCTGTCCAAAGAAGCCATGCTCCCTCTTTCACCCTGGGCCAGCGGCGCTCCTCCACCCCAGTAGTACATGTCACCTGGACCGCTCATGTCGCCATCCAAGGTGCCTTCATAACTCCTGCAGAAGGTAAAGGACATTTATATTTTTATTGTTTTAGATTTTCAATGACGGACAGGAAAATTAATGCTAAGAGAGAAACCGCTACGTCATGTTTACAACAACAAGGCCCAAGATTAGCAACAATAAAGATGACTTATTGTTTGACATCGCCTATTTGCCATTTGCTAGATGACTCACAAACACGACATATAGTGCATAGAAGTAAAATATCGATCTAGACAATATTCATCCTTTAAACCACGATGAGTCTACTTACCCAGTCCTGCGAGGAGGCCCATGTGGGAAAGCATGGTGGTTGCGGGGCACAGTGCTGTAGTGCATTGGGTGCCCCATGCCATAGTCGGGCTCATCGAAGCCCATGCTGCGCTGGTCATCCTCTAGACCGTAAGGCTCTGGGACAAATCTTGGAATAGAAGACAGCTCCATAGCACTTCCCATACGCCCAACCTACACATATACCAGAAACAAAATACAAAATGTTGGAAGCTACACGTCAACTACTATGATAAATGTATGCAACAGTTTCAACAAATCCTGCCAGCAAATCATCAAATGTAGCAAGTGATTCTTAAAGCGTCAGCAAGTGAAAGCAAAAGTGAAGGCATCAAAGACAGTGATGCAATGATTGTTGAACATACCTGTGGCTGAGCAGCATAGGGATCCAGCTGGTTCCTGCTGGGGGCTCTGTAGCTTGGATCCAGGGTTCTGTACCCATCTCTGAAAACAAGAGGGAAAAGTGATATCAACAAGGCTTAAACTACATTTCTACAACTCTACAATTTCATTTTGCCGACGCTTTCATCCAAAGCAATGCACTTCTGAGAGTAGACACAACACAAGCAAGGATCTAGTCAGGACAAAACTCTATATAATTCTATATAAAGTACGCTAGCATAAACATGAATCTAAGCAAACACGTTACCTGTAGCGATCATCCATACGAGCTCCCCTGTTAAGGCTTGCGTAGGTCTCAGATGGGGGTCCAGCGTGGTAGTCATCGTAGCCTGCTGGAGGGCCGTAATGGTAGTTGCGGGGCACAGTGTGAGTAGGATAGTCCATGGGCACACCAGGACCACCAGGGCCCGGCCTGTAGACCCGGTCCATGGGTGTAGTGTAGCCGGCCATACCCGTCACAGAACCTCCACCATCGATGGAAAGTGTGTCTGATACGGAAGGGATGACTGTACGGGTGGTGGTGGTTTTTACCACTTTCTTTACCTTAATGACCAAAACATGTGAGGCAGGACACAAGACATCAATACAGAATATTCACAAGCATGTAAACTTGCATGAAATTGTTCAGTAAATCTTGCAAGAACAAACTTATTTCTTTGTCTTCTTTTTGTCTTCTCTTCTCATGCCCTTTCCATAGTGCTTTAAGTTGCACACTTTGCAACAAGCAATTGCTCTCATTTGAATCTTATTGTTACCGTGGTTTCTGTGCGCCGCGTAGTCCCATCTTCACTGGTCTCCACGGAGACAACAGGTGGCAACTCCTGGGGGTCCTCCTCCACCGTGTACGTCTCCTGCACCATCTGACCAGGCTCCATCCTGAACTGCACAGACACATTTCAACATAAATCTCAATGCGCATGGTCACTAGGAGTAAAAATGAAATAGCTGAAATAGAAACGGCTCTGAAAGATGCTTACGTGATGTGTCCCGTTGATGTAACCCTCGTTCAGTTTCAGCCTCTCTATGTCTGCATCACAAGGAAGGCGGCCGTTCTACAGACAGAAAGAAAATACACGTGAGAGGATCCAACACACAAACACGCAGATAAGAATGAAAGTATGTATTCTTGAACAAATACAGACATCACACCAGTGGCTGAGCAGCTGAAACCTTCCAGCCATCTAGAGCGGCGTCTTACTTGTGTAAAATACAAATAAAGAGCCAAATTTGAAAGCAACTTTCATGGCCCACATTTTCAACTTGTGAGAATTAAAATTCCATTACTTCTAAAAAAGATAGAATTTTGCACAAAACAAGTATGCTGTTATTAAAAAAAATGCAATGAAAGTTAGTGGCTGTTGGACATTTTAGGTTTCAGGTAAATAGCCTGAACTCCTAAAGTATGTAAACATGCAACAGATCTATGAATGAATGTGAGGGTGGAATGAACACAGACAAATATCTTCCTCACGTACGCAGACACCCTACGCCCTGCCTGCTCAGGAGTGGTGATGGGTGTGGTGCTCCTGCCTTTCCAGCCACAGAGGGAGCTCTATCTCTACTGACACCTCTGCAGCTTAATACTAAGGGGATAAATGGGGCACAGCCAGGGGGCAATTGCTCAACACTAATTCAGAAATTAGATGCAGCTGTGTCACATGGACAGAAATGTTGTATTCTCAGATTAAAAAAAGCAGAAATAACTTGCTCACAGCAGGAACTGGTGAGAGGTGGAATGGCACTCTGCCCAGATAAAATGAACAAGACATAGATTAAGCAAATAAACACACTCTTTAGGTCAGATCAGGGCTCAGGCAGAGAGAATAGTAGAAAGTGTCAGGCAGATGCGAGCATGTGGGAACCTGTCGATGATGACTGAGGTTGTGTTGCACTGCCTTGGGAGAGTGGCAGAGGCATGCCGAAGCCTTTGGGCTATGTAAACACACATACACATACACAGCAGTGATAAGAACAAGCACAGGCTACATTTTTTAGCCTGCACTCACTGTAACACACACACTGCTTATATTTCTTATCAGTCACTAAAGTGACCTGGGACTGTGACATGTCCTGGTGAAGGCATGCCTACATGCAAGAGCAACAACCGACAGAGTTGACTAGTTAGTCAGTGAGTGGGACACACCAACTGTTTATTAGTGTGTTGCAAGGGTTGCCTCAGGGCCAAAAGTGTGTGCATGTGTATGCCAAATTATTGAGGCGCACCAATAGCTGCACATGGCACTAAGGAAGGAAAAGAATGAGTGAGTGTGGGCGTGTGTGCCTGCATGCCTGTCTATGAGGTGATCTCAGAGGATGAAGTCACTCTGAGTTGTCTCTAAACCAGGTAACTGAATCACGCACAATGAAGAGGGTGCGTAAGCAAACACAGTGTAACACGCTTATGAAACAGACTCAGACATCAAGAGTTTTAGTGGGAATACACAGCTGGATCCTGTTCACTGAGGACCTTACACCACTGAAAAAGCACTGAGGGACGTCCTCTTCATACCAGAATCAAATCCAGCAAATTGTAAGTGGACCAGCTGGCTGACAGTTGTAACAAAGATAAACTCTTGATGACAAAAGTCCAATATCACAACAAACCAAGCAAGACATTGCTCTGCATGCAAACACCTATGGACAAGTCAAGACAAACAAGATGGTTGCACTGGGTTGGTGGAGGGATGTGATGAGGATGGAAGACTTATTTTAAATATGATATGGACGGTTACTGAGGAAACAGAGCAGGAAAAGTGGAGGATGGGGGGAGGTGCAATAAAAAGCTGCGAGGAGAAACAGAGGGTGTAAATTACCTCCTCAGGAAGAGTTGACTAATAAGTTTTTCAGACATTTTATTTGACTAAACTTGTATTCTCTGAAATTCAAGCTGAATTCAAGCACATAAGAATCGCTTTTGATTAAGACCCCAGAGGAGGTGTGTTTCACCCCTGGCGTTGTTTAAGTTTTGCTGAAATCCAGCCAGTCCGTACAGGTGACGTGGAGATGACCATGAAGATGACTTTGGATGAACTCACTCGGATCAAGGGTGAATTCGAGAGACGTTTTGATGGAAAATGTGCAAGAGGGTAAGATGGTTGGTGGTAGTGATGGTAGGGTCGGGGTTCTTTTTGGTGTTACCTGCATGTTGGGGAGGGGGCGGGGCAAGGTGCCGGCACACGACCTCCGCTCCTCCTCCAGAGCTCGGCTCAGCATCTCAAACTGCCTCTCCTGCTCCCGCACCGAGGCCAGCAGGGAGGCTGTACTCGCACACTGCTCCATTCACACGCTGAGAGCAGAGGACAGGACAGGGTCAACACCAGAGAGCAAGAAGAGACTCAACCAACACCGGGAATTTATCAAAGAACAGACAGAATCACCCAAGTACATACACAGATATAAAGAAGAACCCTGGTGCAGTGCACATTAGGGAATGCACACAGTGAGGAAGTGCTAATCAAGTGGATATTTAGAGGGTAAAAGGCAGCTGGAGCTGTCACAGAGCAGCAAAGCAAAGGAAGACAAATGAGACGACAGAGAGAGAACTAGAGAGATAAAGAAGAAGCAAGTACCAAGAAAATGTGACTGCAGTCAGGACAAGAGCAAGACTCACTGCAGGGACGAACAGCAGACAAAAAGAAAGAGCTTACTAGCTGAAAATTAATCTAAAAAGTTCAAATTCAACAATAGAAGCAAGCTGCCGTCACTTTTTTAGCACACTTCTTTCCCTACTGTGATGCAGGTTTAAAAATAGTGAGATGCATGACGAGAGACAATTACAGCATGTTTTCAGCTGCCGTGCGTGCAGCTTGTTAGCACTTCTTCATTCCAAAATGCAAGGAAAGTGAGAAGAAAAAAAAGGAGGCGAAGGTGACAGTGCCACATTAGCAGGTTATACCAAATTTAGTAAGCCAGAGTTGTGTTGTAGTGTCAGTGTGTGAAGCGCAGGTCTAGCTTTTGTTATAATACTGAAGTAGTTGGTTTTTTTCAAAAGTCATCTAAAAATGCTTTAACGTCTAAGCATATGCTACATATAAAACGCCATCCATGATGATTAAACACACAACAGGAAACTAAATTAGCAGTATTTTTCACTGTGACTGCTACTATTTCTACAAAGTCGAAGATACAGGAAAGTCAAAGAACCTGGAGGGGTTCAATTATCTTTTTTGACTTTTAAATAATAATCCACAGTAAATAATGGCAGCATCAACTAGATTTACAGTATCAAAAACAATCCAAGTAGTCAAAACAAAGGGCTTTCAAAACTATAATGTCCTGATATTAATGTCAGACTAAAAGGACATTTTTAGCATTTGAGGATTAGATTCTGCTCTACTGTGCCTCTTTGCTAATAAATATATTTGCTAATTATATAAATGATAATAAAACTAATGATATCAAGAAATATTAAATACTTTAACAGCAACTTTAAATTTCATTTTGCCTCCATCTGGTTAAAAAATAGACTATGTGGATCTCTGACAATGAAACATTAAGATAATTTATGCATTGGACTTTGCTTATCAGTGCTTTTTGTTTTACAAGTTGGTAGTATCAGTCTGCTTATCCTACTGTACTTTCATCTTTCCCAACACATCCAGCTTAATAATTATTCAGACGTGACTGGAGTGCATGAAGCACTATACAAGAAACTTGAAGGGAATGCACACAATTTGCATTTCAAAATAACCAGCAAAACTATACAACTGCCGATCATGGGAGCAGTAAATCGCATCAAATGTGCAGCCGCAGAGAAAAATGCTTGCAACAAATTACGAGGCGTCACTGAAAAGGAAAGCAGTGGGAAAGTCGGTTTTTAAATCATCAACCTGGACTTTTGGAAGGACATGCAACTTAACACATGCCACAGCTGACCTAAGCCTAAATTACAGAAAGCATGGTAGAAAAGCAAATGTCCTTCCAACCCTAAATTAGGAGAATGACAAAATACTTTTTCTCGAACTTTCACCCTTCAGCAGGGACACTGGTGAGGGAGGAATGAGGAATCTGGGGAAGATTACTTGAGCCGTGTCTGTCTAATAACGGACTGACGTGAGCGTGGCTCATCTCCAAACCAGGGCAAAAATCATTTTCTACTTCAAAGTTCACTGACTCATGCAGATCAAATCTGCTCTCCATCCGCACACACAGGACGGCCTGAGTGAACAAAGACTCCTGTATGAAAGTCTGAGCGTGCACACACGCCAGCATGAGTGTGTGTTCACATCTGTGTGAGGGCGAGGGTTTGTGTATGTGGGTCAGAGACTAAATAAAGGTGGCAAGTGTGTGAGGCTGACACCACTTTTATCCTTGAACACTCAAACAGAGCTGTGGCTACTTTTGGTGAAGTCAGTGCCGCCTGATTTTTTCTTTTCCATTTGCTTGGAAAAAAAACGCAGACATTTGTGGACAAAAGCATACATGAGCTGCACAAAAGCACACACACATCGCCATTGTCATACATTCCACAGTAAGATTTAGCATGTCATATCCTGTCTCAGCTGTTGGAAGCTGTCCTAATAAGGGAGCCCTTCACTCTTTCACTGAGCTCCTCTCATCTGTCTCTGACACCAAAGTTTTTTCTTCAAGCCTGGAAAAGGAGAGTGGGCGCCACTACTTTTACTTATCCAATTCCGACAGGGCCTCAGTGCCTCTTTCGTGGATAACATTCACAAACTTAAAGATGCCTTCGAACAATCTCAAGTGGGTAAATGAACCACCGATGTAAAGCTGTCTGTGTAAAGAGTGGGATAAACCTCACTTGCATACCAAAAGTTCTTTTCTGAAAACCCAAACAACACATAAAGTTAACTAACTACGGGAGAAAGCTACAAAAAAATGTTTGTTGTGTCATGAAGGTTGCCTACAGCAGCCATCAACTTTTGCATTAGAGACCATGAAAAGCAGTGACGTGCTGATACCACACATCAGATAAGTCAACATACCACAGTCTGAGATATTCTTTGAGGCTTTTTCAAAAACATCAACGTTTCTCTGAGAGTATAGAAGAAGACAGTCTCTTGTGCCTCAGTGCAACAGACCATCAGACCCACACAACCTCTAAAGCTATGCAAGTCCCACCACTAGCATTCTTGTGGCAGGACGCAGTTCTTCGTGAAAGTTTTAAATGGCTTTTGCCACTTAAAGTCTGGACATTAGATATTAATCTATATTGTAAGGCCATTACTGGCAATGTTAAATCGTATTTGCTAATGGGATAGACCTAGAATTACACCGATAAGCCACTTACTACCCTGAGCCAACACACAATCGACATGTACACACACTGGTTGTGTTCATGAAACATGGAAAACTCACTCACAGTTTCTTTGTCTATCAACCAGTGACCAGAATTGTGGCTGCAGTGTATTTCCTCATTATCATATGCTATCACTGCCATTTCAGTGACTTAGTCATTGGTGGCTGTGGCTGGCTGACATGCATTCAGGTCCAGCCTGCATACACATACACACACACACACACACACACACACACACACACACACACACACCCACACACACCCACACACACACAGAACACAGCTGAGGTGAAGCTATGGTAAAATGCTGTTGTGGCTTGGCCATGGGCTCCGCTGACTCAGCCTCATTTGAATGGTCACACAGAGATTTGGCCTGTGTGTGTGTTTTGTGTTAGCCTTGGCCCGCATCCAACTACTGCCGCCTTCACCATCCTGACTTGAAACCATGAAAGTCCCCCCACCAAAGAGAAACTCCCATGTGGCGTACAGCGTGTGCACAATGTGGCGGCTACAGAGAGAGCGCACATTCACACACGCCCACCCACAATCACATTCACTCACACTCCATACAGACTTTTCAGGGACCTCAGCAAGGCCAGCTGTCGAATCTACACGACACCAGCTTACTATTCTTAGTGAGGAAAGAAACATGCAGATTCATTTAAAGGGAGGAAATCTGAACTCCAACTCAGGGCAAAAGAGAAATCAAAAATGAATCAGTGAGTTTAAATCTTCCTGGAGCGAGGAGATCTATAGATATGACAATAATAAAGAACATTGGTCACTGTGATAAGATGTTCAAGTCTTACATGCAACATCGCAGGTAAATGTAAAAAACTTGCACAGAGGAAAACAAACAATAAATACATCTAACTTCTTGGACATAAAGTGCTCAGAGACAATACATTACCTACCCCTAGTTTATCTTGTTTCAAATAAGGCAATACTTAAAATCATTTGTGAACATGTGATTTACTTGTGATAAACTATTTATTCAGTTAAATGTAAGACAATATTTAACAATTCCCAGAGCCCATCTTGAACCCTCCTGGCAGTCCAACATAATAAAGTAATAGAAAACAGATAATGAAATCTGTTTGTATCTTTTCTGTAAATAAATCATTTCTGTACTAAAAACAACAAATAGGTAAATTAAAGTTTCTCCTCAAGCTGAGTGACTTCTACCTGCTTGGCCATTAAGCCCCATTAGTAGGAATTTAACTCCAGTCACTATATTCTCGACAAGGTGAGTCATAAAAACAATAACACATTATGTACTTATCATGAGTGCTCAGAAAGCCAATAAAAGATAATATTCAGTCTGTCACTTTGCTGTATAATATTGGCAGGTCTGATCAAGTCAATAGAGGACAGCTCTGCATCTACTTTAGTCAGTGGTGAACCACTTGCTACCACGATCACAAAACACAGAAATTCAGTGTTACATATAATATCTAGAAGTGCATGCAAAAACGTTCCTGTCCAATCAGTTTATGACAAAAAGGCCAACAAACTAAAAACCAGTGTTCAGCTGTTGGTAAAGATTTACTACTGGTGACCACTTCACAAGGAAATTGGTTTAGCTTCTCCAGTGAAGTTCATAAAAGTGCAAAGTGACTCTAAACCTTTCCAAGGAATTAGGCACCGGCGCTGAGGGAGGGCACTGTCCAGCAGCTTCACCTCGCAGCTTCTGATATTTGTGCACTTCGACTTCACGCTGTGTGAACTCTCCTGCATCTCAGAGCCAACCGACGTGCTCTATTTTCAAATAAAAACAGACTTTAGGTGTGATTGCTGGTAATAGAACGGAAGAGAGACAAATGGAGGGAGAAAGAAGGCAGGCAGGGAGGAGGAGCGAATATAATAAAAACCCCAGCTTCTGTGTGTCAGAGGGACACACCCATGGTGCGCTCTGAAAGCCCGTCATTACAGAAGCTCACAAATGATAGCCCTGCTTAAAACAACTGGCTGAGCAGCAAGACTTCAGCCCCCACAGACAACACGGCTCGGAACAAATTCTAGGCAGCACAAGAAATGTCCATCTTATGAGTGTTTTTCTTGCCCCTCCTTGTTGCGTCTTACAGAGGGGACATTTCTGAGCACTCAGCTTGTCCTAACTTGTTCACAATCTCTTCCATCTCTGTTCCAGCAGGTCAAAGCAGACATGCCCACAGGGTATGTACAGGAATATGTCTGGTATGTCCATGTTGCACTGATCAGCTGACTATCAACCAAAAATCAGCAGTCAGTTACTGTACACAGACTGTCAAACACTGTCTCAGTCTGGCTGATCCTGCACTGTCATTGTGAAACGAGTTTTAACGTCAGACAGGAACAAACTGAAAGTATCAAGCTCACTCCATAAGTGTGGCGGACTCAGCCAGGTGGCTCTGAGTAATATTCAGCCTCTGTTCAACACTGACAAAACTGTAAGCTGAGAAGGTGTCTCCGTTGCAAGCCTCTACACAAGGGGCTGAATAATGAAACAACAAACACGCCTGCCACCTTACCACACCCCATACATCCAGACCCACACAACAGGTTCTTGCTTTCCTCCCTGGCTGCTCCACCACCAGCACAAATCCTGCCTCCCTCCTCTACCTGGCAGACCACATCAAAAGGCAGCTGCTGGAATGATAAACAATGAGTTTTCACAGGAGACTCCCAGCACACAAAAATGAGCAAAAACCAAAAGCAATCTGCCAGACAACATAGAAATAATCACATCTTGCGAGTATAGTCACCTGAAACAATCGTGAAGTCTCAGTGTCCACGGAGAGTGGGCGTTTCAGGTGTGACACAGTAAGAAATTGATAAGCAGAGATTGGACTTTGACTCCCAGTGTGGCGGTCTGTGTCAAGGCCACCACTTCCGTGTATGCTCACCTGTCCTGAAGGCCCCCTAGCTGGTGTAAAACTGGGGGGAAATCCAGCTATTATCTTGCTTTTTCCACGTTTACAGCCATCCAACAGAGAAACGTGTAATGTTACATGGTTATACACCTCCCAGCCACTCAAAAGCTACACCATTCATGCACTATATTTCCTTGTTATCACGGTATAGAGTTACCCGTGTTTACATTTAGCACTTTTAAGCACATTTTAAAGTTTTTTCAACTTTCCCCACTCTCTATACAAGTTATTCATCAAGCTAACGAACGCAATACACCAACGCTAACTGGGTTAGCTTATGCTACGTTTGCTAGCATGCTAACGCTGCGTTCACAACAAATCAAGTTCCATAAATGTAAAAAAAAAAAGTCGCTCCTCTTTACGCCTACAACCATTCCCAAACACTTGTACCGAGCACGAAACGCCAAAAGACGGGTCGTTACCGATTCTGGAGACTGTTAGGTCTGTTTTTCAAAGTCCATAAGTGTTTGCAATGAGGATTCAGGCCTAGCCGCTAGCCGCCGCTGCTCCTGCTGCTGCTGCTGCGGGGATACAATCCAAAGCTCGACCAGCAGGAAGGAAGGAAGGCAGCGAGGATCGGAGAAGAAGCGAGTTGGGGGGAAAAAAACGCACTTCGGTGCGTGTCGAAGAAACACCTGAAAACTGAGCAAATAAACAGTCCACAGCGGAGCGAGAACACTCACAATGAAGACGGAGAAAACACCCACCTATGTAATTTCCTATCTTCCCTCCTGCCTCCGCTTGTTGTTCACTTGTCTCTGCTCTTCCTCTCCGCTGGGGGGGAGAAGGTGGAGATCAGATCAGATCAGACAGGAGAATAAAAAAGCAGGTTAGTAGTGGGAAGATTACAATAACTGTCATAGATAAACTAAAATCAAGTGTGGCAGCATTTATTGGGATTCTGTGAGGATTAAATCACTGTCTAATAACAGAAAAACATCATTTAATAGTAGAAAATCATCACCTAATAACAAAAACACAAGGCCAGAACCCCATTTCATTGGCGTTACATTTGTGTAGCTCTTTTTTAAAAATGGGATTATTATTATTTGCACATCTGAAATTGTTGCACTATATATAGTGAGAATTGGTCAAATGGGATCTTAATGAAAGTTTGCACAGACAAACAATTTGTAAACTAATCAAATTGCCTCATCTTCCAACTTAATGCAGTCTATTCTTTTACTACAAAATATTGAGAAAGAAAAGAAAAAAATAAAGAATAACAAAGCACAGAACTGTTGATTACATATCAAACACAGTATGTCCTGAAAACATTTATTAAGCATACCTTGATATAAAAAAAAACTGAAATTAAAGAAGATAAATGATGCTAACATTTGAATGTCTTCAAATCACCATATAATGAAAAACACAACACTATTGAAATTTTTATATGAAGCATCAAAAAATATTTAGTATTAATTTGACCCCCTGTTTTTTGTTTGTTTGTGTTTTAAATTCAGACAGGGCTTTCAAACTATTTTAACCATAGCCACCACATATCCATACTCATTTATTCACATAGCAATATGAGTATATTTAATATCAATTTGAAATATTGTGTACATTTTAGAAGAAGAAATAAAATAACTGCTAGCTGGAGCTTTTATTAGTGTGATAATTCTTTTTAAATAGGTGAGTTAAAACATTTTTACGCTTGCTTATCTGAGCTGATTGCATTATAAAGAGAAGTTTCATTTGATGCGATTTAGAAAGGTGATTTATTTCTTTATTTTATGATTCACAAAAACATTGTTTTCCATTGAAATGACCCAGACCTGCGTCCCATTCTTACAGTATCAAGGTGTCCCATTTTTTTAAACAGTAAAAGAAATACAGAATTATTTTTTTTTCAGAACATCAGAAGGTATTATTTTCTGGAATTAGTTCAGACAAACAGCCTAAACACTAAGACTGTCTCCAGTTTCTATATGAAATGAGTCTTAACATCACATAGAAATGAACTGAAAGTGGCCAACTTAGTCCAAATGTGACGTATTACAGACATTTACAGACATTATTTAGTAATAATTATCATTTTTTTAACAAAATAATTAATTATCCTATAACAGAAAGTTGTCGATTTAGTTCAATTTCACTTGCCTTCCTCTAAAGTAAGAGAAAAAACAATGTTTTTCAGAGAAGCTTTTCCATTTCACATTTTAAAGTATACCTAATTTATCAAACTCTCCCTTATTTATCCCTTTTCTCCCACCTTCCAGTCACTAACCAGAAAATCTCACCTTATTTTGCGACATCATAAGGGAATATGTTCCAAAATTAAAGATAAGATTTTTCATTAGCGTTCTGATATCGCCCTCATGTGGTCATATGTGATGTTACAGCGCTGCATAATCGGAGGCAGAAAGTTTACTTTTACTACAAGTACATGCATTCAGAATTTTACTGGAGCCATTTCATTGTAATTTCATGCTCTTTAACTTGTCTTTTTTTAACAAGAGACTGGAGGATAAGTCAGAAGTGAAATAGTAAAATATTATAATTAATATACTCAAGTGTGCAAAAATTCCCTAAAGGCGCAATCAGCAGGTTTTCTAAAGGACAGATACATTTCCAAATAATATTATAATTCAAATAACAATAATGTGTGCTTCTTAAGTTGCATTTACACCTAAAAGGCCTGTTTGCAAAAAATTGTGATGGAAACCTTTTAACAGCAGTACCAGAAAACCTTCATATGCGTATAAAATCAGCCAATTAGTCACATTGACACATTTCTCTTGGTTTGTGCACATTTTAATCAGAGACTGTGTCTTTAAATGATGTAGTTTTTAATCAGAATACATAACTGTAAAGCGTGATTGCACTTTCATCGCCTTGGATCAACAACATTAGACTATGCTCTCGGGTACAAATAGCACAGTGGTGATAATGTAAACGACCATTTAAATATCACAATTAAAAAGTGAATGTAAGAAAAAATTGCAACACTGTGCACGACTGAAAGCAAATAAACTTACCAATTATGCAGTATTTGTTGTGTAACTGGTAAAAGTATAATTTTTTACTATATCTTCATTCATTTATTTCTTTATTTATTTATACTATATATTTACTATATCTATTTATATATATGTATGTATATGCATATATATATTTATTTTTTTATTGTGTGTTTTTATTTGTTTTTATGCTTTATTCTTACTATTTTGTTCTGGAACAGGTGCACAGTGCATTTCACTGCGCATTATAGTATGTATAATTGTGTTTGTGATGAATAAAGGTCTTGAATCTTGAATCTATATTTGCTCATGACTTAATCAGTAACTAATGTTTTTGTGATCCCTTATTTATTATGAAGGAAGTTATTGTAAAATAAAATTAAAAAAATCTTTTTGGACTGAGCCGAGCAGCTGGATGTTGGAAGGGGACAGGCACCCATACACTGGGGAGAAGACTCAGGTCTGTGGACAGTTCTAGATAAGCTGCGTGATTAGGAGTCACCTGAAATACCACCAGCTGCTGCGTCAGGTCTTTAGCCATTTGTCTGTCAATTCTGTGGTTGAGGGTTGTCTTATAGTAACCACATCAACATATACATACAATGAAACACTGCAGGTGAACAAGTGTCACTTTTTTTTTTTTTAGCTCTTTAAAGCTTCCTATGTTAGCTTTCCTATGTTATGTTCCTATGTCATGTTTCTCGTATGGTATGACTCCCATTCACTCCTGTTAAACCACTTCCAGCAATGTTACTGATGGCAAATATTTAGCTTAAATTAACTTTGGAAAGAGCCAGGAGAGCTGTTTGTCCCCTTGTCTGTGTCCAAAATTGTCATTAACTAGTACAGTGGTCCCTACCTTTTTTATCTGACACACCAACATAGGCTTGTTAGATGAACTCGTCAGCACCACCTCTTGAATGTATTCATTTAAATGCATTTTGAATAGGATGTTATTTAATCATATAAAACCAATGTCGGAATGTAACTCTTTCTATTTACTCAACTCTGTACCTAAGTATAATTTTGAGTCTTCTATTCCACTGCAGTTCAGAGGCAAATATTTTACTTTTTACTCCACTACGAGCCGTTGTTCCCCTGCTGTACGTTGCTCATTAAATAGCATTGTGAGAGTTGGAAATATGGCATCAGAACTTAGTGAAAATGTTGGCAAAGAAAGGCATTCTTAGCATCACATCATGGCAAGACTGAAGGTTTCTACGAGGGCAGTGCATGGAGCTCTAAAACACTTGATGGAAAATGGACCAGTTGCATCCAAATCACAATCAGTCCAACGAAAAGTGTGCAGAAGATCAGTATGTCAGGCTTTAGCTCGCCTAGAACTTGTGTCAGTAGAGCAAAATAGAGGCAAACAAATACTGAGATATTCTGAAATTGATGTACATTTAAGTTTTCCCTAAAGTTGTTAAACTGATATTGTCAGTTGTAATGAAAAGTTTATGTACCTTGTTCAAAGATAGAATGGATTAGGCTGGGACATAAAAGCAGCCCTGCTTGATCTGGAACTGCACCCGAACACAATACAAACAACATCTTTCTTTAAGTGTCTAAGAACATAAAATTATGAAAACTAGGCAGGTCGATATCAATATAAAATACCCTTTGGTGTCCTCATCAGAATCACTAAGTTATCATTAATATGTTACAAAAAATGAGAAGTTTAGGTGTTATTACAAATGTCCAGACACTGACACACAAATCAGTACAAGAATAGTTTTCTTAAAATGTCTTTCGCTAATTTTATACCATTTTCTTTGGTTGGGTCTGTCTGCTTTTGCTATGTCTAATAACTTCAAACAGTGTAATAAGACATTAAATGACACAAAATTTAAATGCTTTTTAAATGTTCTTATTATTCTTACCAAGCTCTTGGATAAAGCAAATCATTTTGACTTTTTCTTCTGTTTTTATAATTGTATTTAACATTTTTGTACACGTCCCTAAAATTGCCGTCCACCCTGCCATCATGAGGTACTGCAATTTTCCCTTTAAGAAACCAGTTGATGTAATCAGTGACATCAACACACCCAAATGGTGTGAACTAGTTCATCTGGCCAGGTCCACAGGAGGGCGTTTGCTGGTACTGTGATGGGCAGATACTACGCCTGAAGCCAGAACCACAAACACTGAACAGGTGTAACCATCTATTTGGTAGTCATCTATGTGGAAGACCAATTTACAGTGATGTAGAAGATTGATTCAAACCCAAGCAAACAAATATGCAAATGCCTTATACTTGAAGGAAGTGACTCCACTAGTCTGTCTAGACAGAAGACAATGAGAAAATGAGCTCACTTGTCTCTTTTCTTTCCTCAGGAGATTTATGGTCTTGATCATTACTTCAAGTTTTTGCTCATTGTTAATCTTGTTTTGAGTAAAACTAAACATGAAGCAGTGTGTGTTTAAGGCCATGACTTCATTTGTGATTGACAAGTCATTAGCATTCTGCTGTTAGACACAAGGAAGCTCTGTCGATTCTGTTTTTCACAATGTTCTGAAAATATTTTAGTGGTGATGCCAAAAGCTTCTGAATGTTCCTAATTTTGTTTTGCAATGTCCACTTTTATTCAGACAGCTCTTAATAAATCTACTAATGTCAACAGTTAACACATTTTTGTCCACCCTGTGATGCCACTGTCCACCCTGTCATTTTTCTTCTATGAAAATAAGCAAGTTATTGTCACAAGTTAGTAAAACATGTTCACATTTTCCTTACTGTTTGATAAGACAAGTCAATGCAACTAGCAAACATTCTTTGAAGACTCAAACTATTTAGTTACTTCATTATTTTCAAAAGACTTTTTTTTACCAACTAAAATGTATTATTGAGCAAGGGACAAAGGATCGTTCTGACAATGTACATTATATAATCACTATGTTAGAAACATTTATTTCTTCTCTTCTAACTTTGTCCTTGATAGGGTGGACATATTTTATGATTTGCTCATACTTTATCTGCTTGCAGTAAATTCATAACAAGCGTGGGAACTTGGCCAACATGTATTTACAACAGTCTAAGATCAACTTGATACAAGGGACATGAAATTGAGCGGAAAATTGTAACTTTTGGGGGGAGGAATCATGATGTCTCAGAGGCACTTTTTGGTGATATTGACCCAGACCTTTGTATGTTCATAACTTCAAATATTCATTCTCAGTGTTACACCTTGTTACACCATCTGGACATTCTGAGATGAACCAGGAAGAAAATCTGTCCAACAAAGAGCTGCCAGGAGCTGCAAAACTGAAAGAACAACATGCATTTCATTAGTAAGCTATTAACTGGTATTACAGTGTGATTGTGATGTATCGCCACGCGTCTGTCTGTTTGTCTGTCTGTCTGAGATTAGAACTGGATCTCATTACAGAGAGAGTGAGGCGCTCTGCGTCGGACGCTACGTCTCGGTGAAGGTGCATCACTGTCCTGCAGAGTCTCTGCACAGGAGCGCTGTAATGTTTGGTTCACCGGAGAATTACCGGATAAACATCGTTTCAAAAATGGTACATGGTATATCCTCGTAAGACTCGGCGAAATGATGCGCATTTTGTCACAGGACCGAGGTGAGTTTGCGCAACGCTGAGATGAGTTCATTCCTCGTCTGTACAAACTGTATTTTGGGTGTTCTACTAATATTATACTATATCAGATGTCCCTTTGTGTTGTATTTGATGGTAAAGTGGCGTTAAAACGTTTTACTGTCGCATTTTAAGGGTCTGATTTGAGGCGCCTTTGTGTCCACGATGTGCCATGTGCCATTACGCATAGATTAGATGGACTAATCTGGATTACCGTCAGCACCGCCTGGCGATAACTGCCGCACTGTCTGTCAAGTCTGCTGTCAGCATGTTGTACAGTGAGTTTAACACGAGGCTCAGGAGAAGATAAGGGACATTTTTAAGGAAAATCCACCTTGAAGTCAAATGTAAGGTATTTTATGCATGTAGCTGTTTCTATACTGCTGTGTCATATGCAATACCAATGAAGTAATGTGTAAGTAAAATTTAACTTGGCAGATGGAACTAGTCATAGAACTTCAATGTAAAATATCAGCTGTCAAACAGTTGCATTGTAAAAATAGTTCCCTCTGAAAATCAAACTAACATCTCTGTAGATATTTCAGCCAAGTGAGTATTTTAATGTTGGATGGTTCAACTGGGATCCAAGTGTGCACAGCAATCCCAGAGTAATCTCAATGCTGTCATCATGTCTTTGCAGCTCTTTGTAGTGGAATATGTTACATTACTCCCACCAGACTGGCATAGTGTCTCGCTGTGTTTAAACTGGACAATAAACTCACCAAGTAAGCACCAGCAGACAAAGTAACTACAGTAAGCTTGTGAGTTGGTGATCTCCCTTAAAGGTGTCTTTGGTGTTGACTCAGGTTCATCCTTATGCTATGAAACTCGTAAAATTGAACTTTTACGTAACCAGGCAGGCCACTATTAGCTTTCTTAGTCTTTGCTTGAATATATTTTTTAAAAAAAGTAATATAACAAACTAAAAACTGCCCAAGGCTGCAACATACTGAACTGTTTGAGCTTGAAATGAAAGAGAAGTGAATGTCCCCTTTACATGTGTTGTGTTTTTATTTTGTTTTTCAGTGAGGAAGACCCATGTTGCCCCCTGAATAAACTGAAGGGAGCACTAGAAAGTGAACCTGCTGAAAGAGAAATTACATAAACAGAAAACCAAAGAGTGCAAGAACAGCAAGTTTCTCGGAGAAGGAAACGCACACTGGAAGTTCTGTCTGACCTTTGGGTGACCTGGACAGACGAGGTGAATCATGCAGGGCTGCGAGGTTGGGACCAGGGTGCGCTACTGGCTGACTCTGGCCTCGGGGATGCTGGAGTGTCTGTGCTTTGCTGGTGTGGTGTTTGGTTACGCCTCTCTGGTGTTTGTGCTGAAGGAAGATGGATACTTTGGCGAGCTGTGCATCAACCACCCAAGTATTAACAGCAGCACCACGAACAACACAGGTGAGCATCTCTGGAGTTTAAGTTGGAGAGTTGATCAGTTCCTGAGTGGAACATCCAAGAACACCTGCAGGGCAAACCTCAGATGGATCCCATGCCTTAATTATAACTAGATTAAATGGTCTTGAAAACCCCAGCATAGAATTACCACTGATGGTACCACCGACTTATAAAAAGGTAAAGGATATGCAATGTTTACAATCCACTAAGACACATTTCTTTAGGCTGAAGCAACAAAGTGCAAATGAATTACATTATTTCTACCTACATTTGGGTAGAAAAACATCAGAATATATACCCTGGATACATTGTAAGCTAGTACGTCAGGTGGCTAGTGTGCACTATACACATAAAGCTAATAATAATAATAATAATAATATTTATATGGCACCTTTCAAAAACAAAATAACACAAGATGTCACAAGATAAAATAAACTGAAATCTTACAACAAACACCAGAAGTTAAGAATAGGCTATACAATAAAAGTGAGTCTAAAAAGGGATTTAATAGCCTGAATAGCAAATATCTGATCACCTCTGGTAACAAGTGTAGACTTTAGGAACTTCCTGGAGGCTCCATAACAGTGATAAAACACCTTAAAATCAATTCTAGAACTCAACGTTAACCAGTAAAAGGTATAGGATAATTTATTGCGGTAATATTGTCTCATTTCATGGTGAAAGGATGGTGGCATCATGTTAAAATAACTGCAGTGCTTGGATGTTTTACTTGCTGATACCAAAATAAAGCATGGATGAGCTTTTCCAAGTCTGCAGCAGAGAGAAATGATCTGATCTTGGTTAGTTGTCTCAGATAGGCAAGGCAACTCCACCACCAGAGTAGAAAAAGGTGAGCTACACGAGGCTAAATGAGGCAAACATATGTTTATTCTAAACTACGTCCACAATTGTCATTAGATAATTGGTCGAACAAGGTTTCAAACCTATTGGATGAAAAATCCATGAGTGACAGTTGCCATAGGAAGCTTCTGCACCATTTTGGTCACCTGAGCACCGCAAGACAACTCAGTCATAAAATAGCATCTAGTCTTCGGGCCTCTTTACAAACATTATTTGAAGGAACCAGAATATAGCAGAGACTTTGTATGGTGCACATGCTGAGACCAGTGGGGTAATTATGACAATTCTTAGATACCCAATTTATTGCCTTAATTTCAGCAAGGCAAAGCTTGATATTAAAGACATTGGTGGAACCTACAGCTACATGCTGCAGTGGAAATTAGTGCTATATCTGGATTGTTATATTGTTGCATTCCGTTGCCAGAAATATCCAGCTGTCCTTGAATTTTTGTTGTATTGTAATGAATACTACTGTACTGCACATGTAAAGGAGCAACATGTAACTTGGAAAAACTGTCTGGTTTTGAGGTTTTGGCTGTTGTGTACCGCTGCTATATGGACCACGATGTGTAACTTTACACACCTGCTCATTATCCCATAAGGTTTCCATCTGTATGTCTCTGTTTCTTACAGACTGTAGTAGGCAGGATGAGCAGTTTTCACTGGTCTTCACCATTGCCTCGTTCCTCAACAACTTCCTGAATCTCATCAATGGCTTCCTGTTTGATCGCTTTGGCACCATGGTGACGAGGCTGCTGGCAATGTAACTTATTTTTCTTTCATGACCCCCCCCAAAAAAAGACTTTACACACTGTAAAAAATCTATGTTTTAACAGTTTTTAATTTCTTTTTTTGACAATTTACTTTCATTTTTATAGATTAAAGGTTAAATTACAGATAATAATTAATAAATCCACAGAAGAACTATTATTATGCATGATAACCCCACAAAAAAACTGGTAAAACCTGTAAATAATGTCTACATGAAAAATCAGTATTTTTGCAAATGGTAATTTATTCTTTTACATTTGACTGTAAAATTATGGTCACATTAAGTTTTTTGCTTTATTAACCAGCATAAAAGATCATGTTACAGTTATTCGCCACTATTTGAAATTTAAAAATATTTATTTATGTTAAAGACTGAACATTTTTTTCTTTTTATTATATATTTTATATATACATTTTACTTTTTTTTTACATTTTAATATATTGCAGACAATTACTATGAAAATCATTGAGAAAAAAACATGTTGACTGAAAAATCGATCAATAAATAAAGAAAAAAATAATAAATAGTGTGCACATCAAAAATCTGTATTTTTAGAAATGGTCATTTGTTCTTTTATTATGTGTAATTATAAAATTATGCATTTTTTTGTATCAAAATCACCTGAAACTGTCATTAATTTACAGATATTTGCTGTTTTTTTTTTTTTTTAACATTACAGCTTTCAACAATTTTTAATGTATTATTTTTCTGGCACCCTTGCTGTCTAATTTTCGCAGTTGTGTTTTTTTTATTGTTTTTTTGTTTTGTTTTGTTTTTTTTTTTTAAACTTTTTTTTTTATCTTGCGGTGCAGGCTTCACTAAAAGACCCTTAATGTTCAATTTTTTTAGGAATCAACTAACAACCCAGTGCTGAGTTAGTTACCAAGAGACTTTAGTCAGACTTTAGTATAATGAGACAAATGCTTAAGAACAAAAAAGGCATTATTTCATCCCTTAATATGCTTCAGAGAAAGTAGGAAATCAGCAATCTGAAATAAGTTATCACTAAAGCTTAAGTTTGTATTTCAGTTTGTGGTTCGGCTGTTTCTACAGTTTACAGTTCTAGAGATAAACGTAGGGAGTGTCTGACTGAGGCAGATATTAAACCAAAGTAGAGTCCATCTCATTTGTTCCCAGACTGTGTTTTTGTGTCAGTAGTAAAACTTTATATTTACTGTGAATCTTTCTGACCTGAGAGGCTCAGTTCAGTCACAGGATGGATAGAAACACCGTTTGTCGTAAACCAAGCCCTTTGACCCAAGACTTTCTGTCAATATATGACAAATTTGACGAAAAACACAGTGTTGGAAAACACCAAATAGTTTAAATGTGCCTCATTTTACCTTGAAATTACACACAGTATTGTAGTTGCTTGTTCTCTTGTGTTTTTTCTGCTCAAAGGATTTCAGAGGAAAGTTGATTTTTGGAGCCTTTGGTTACATATCGACAATTTAACTTACTTATTTATTGCAGTGCAGGGGGATGCATATCTTAAGATGATGTGATTCAGGTTATAAAGTTCAAGAAGTCAAATATGGACAACACTCTGGCAGAAACTAGTTTAAATCATTAAAGGATAAACCAACCTCCTTAACTATTAAATGCAAGACGGTAAATACAAGAATTGAATGAAGGTTTTTCTCTCTCCAGATCCTGTTACACAACTGGAACCCTTCTTGTGGCCTTTTCCAGTGCAGGTAGGTACATAGATCTTAACTGCTGAAGACTGGGAGACACAAGTTCCGCACTTCAAGTTCAACTGTACATCAGTGGATAAACAGTTTCCATTGTAATCAGGCACTAAACAAGTTTACTATCATGTCATAATTACCTGATGACGTGAATAATTTCAAAAGTTTTTTTTCTACTGTCCTGTAGCTTCCGCTCTGCTGCTTTTCCCTGCCTTGTCCTGCATTGCTGTTGGAGGACTAGTGCTCCTTCTAACGAACATGCAGGTGAACACTCCACAGTATTCCTGTATAAATGTTTAGCATCGGAACATCCTAGGCAGTGTGTCCTAAACAGAAATATATTTGAAACATGCTGAAATAACGCATATAATTTGCACTGATGAGCTGTCCTTGTGTGTTGCTAAGGTGGGCAACCTCTTTGCTGCACATCGTTTCACCATCATCACCCTCTACAACGGTGCCTTCGACTCCTCCTCAGCTGTGTTTCTCATCGTCAAGGTAAAACAGTGAAGCTGTGTCAGTGGAGTCCCTATAATGAAAAAATGACAGCTAAAGTTTTCACATTTGGAGGTGCAGGACTTTATTTTACAGTGAAAAATGATCCTACAGTGAAGAAAAATGTGAGCAAAAAACACCCAGAAACCAGGACTCAGAGGGATTAGTGCAAATTCCAGTTCTAAACACATCTCAACAGTAATGAAAGCAAACATAGTGAACGGGACCTCAAATTGGAGTCAAGGTAAAGGCTCTGATTGCTTTTGGAAACAAGAGATTGACAGCTTTGTCATTATGGGTTACTGAGTGTGGATTAATTGAAAGACTGCAGTTTTATCCTTTTGAAATGAAATCTATAACATGATAAAATGTGGAAAAAGCAAAGAAATCTGAATGCTCTCTGAAGCAACTGTATATTCTGGCAGAATTAGAATTTATTAGTTGAATACAGACTGATGATGGCATTCCTGGATATATGGACTACACAGTCAAATTTGAATGATTTCTATGTCAATGAAAATCCATTTTTTGTTGTTTTTTTGCCGTGTCTTCTCTGAAGTTCAGGAAGTAATTCCTCTGATCAAAAAACATTTTGAATCTGACCCAGTTTAACTTGTAGTTTGAGATGCTATTGACACAGACATATATTTAATTTGATCATGTACATTAACGTTACATAAACTGCTCTTACCTCCTTTCTCTGGGTTTAATCACAGTTTTCCTTTTCTTTTCCAGGTTCTGTACGAGCAGGGAATCTCTCTTCGCTCTTCCTTCCTCTTCTTGTCCATCTCTAGCGTCATTCATGTATTAAGAACTTTCCTGCTCATGCCGAGAACCCACATCCCTTATCTTCTGCCTCAGTGCTACACCTATGGGTAAGAATCTTACATAAACTCTGAAGCAGCTGTTTTCCTTTAGGTCATACGTATAATCATGGTAGATAAAACATTACATGCACTTTTTGTGATGCCCAGAGTGCACTGTGGAAAAGCCAACACTTACAACGTGGAGCAGGTTGAGAAGCTGGGAGCTGGAGCTATGATGGTTTCACAGGAGACACCGACACCTGAGGACAGCACAGAGACCAAAGACACAGAAAAAGGCACTGATTGTTTGCAGCATTTTAAGATTTAAGGTGTCAGGTGCAGCGAATGCGGTGAAATATGACAGTTAAAGCCTAAAATTTCCTCTTCTTATTTGCTTATGCAGGAAAAGAGAGAGAAAATCAATGCCAACAGTATTTTCTTCCTTACTCTTTGTTTTCTACTCCACTAAAGACACACTGTACATTGATGGGCAGTCTAATTTAAAGGTCAGGATAATCAGTTGTTAAAAAACTTTAATCTGGATCACAGTGATCCAGATTTGTAATTCCCACACTCTGCTATCCAGGACCAGGTAATCCATCTTACATTCATGCCAGTTTCTCAAAGCAGCACTGGATTGGATATAAACTTTTCCCAAACCTGGATTATCAAAGCTCTAAATGGAAATGCAAAAAACACTGTAGTTTACTAGTAATGTAAAGAACAACGGGCAAAAAAGCCAACATGGGGTTGATTTTAGGGTTTTTAACAGTACAATAAATCAATACGCCCAAACTCTTCTATTCTTTATTTCTTTTAAACATTCAAACCTCTCATCTGACTCACAATAAGTACAAACAAATTCATTGTGGATATTTTGAACATGTTTTAAATCATAAAAAGGCCAAATGTTCAATCGTTATTGAAGTAAAGAAAGTGAAGAGTTTCCTCAAAACCCATAGTGGCACATTATTTAGAACTTTTTGCCAGAATTACACCAATGATTCAAGCCAGATACTGTATAAACATAAAGAAGTGTCTGCTTTTCAGCTGTAAAGTTTCATTATTATTTTGTGGCCCCTGAATTACTCTATGCTGAGTTCTATCAGAAAAAATAAGCAAATCTAAACTTAAAATTGTGATATTTCATCAAAGTCACATTTTGTAAAGTAGTGTAAAGGCACAGTGATTTGTGATTGTGTCCTTGCAACTGATATAGAATGGTGGTTAACAGTAAAACATATTATTTTTGTTTGATATGGGAACAATTTTGTAACTTTCCTTCACTGAAAGGGGCAGTAGATGGTGCAGTGTCTACGTTATTTACTTATTCACTGTAACAGTAAAGCAAAGTTCAAAATATAAATACATGTATATATAATACAGAAGACAGATGGTTTTAAGTTTAATTACATTTTGGTCCTGAAATTGGGCCTGAGTCTGTCCTGCTGCCTGGATCACAAGGCTTCTTTTGAAAAAAGGTTATCAGACCTGATTTGATGTAGTCTGACTGCTGAAATCTGATCAGATTACTTTTGATCAGTGAGGCCTATCCTTATTAAGTTGTGAAGCTCTGTGAGCTGCATTTACTTTACAACTGGTGTTATACACTTAAAGTTTTATTATTATTTTCTGTTGATGTTGGGCCACAGATTATAGAAGCCTATTAAGGCACTAAATGACTTTTGTATTTTTGGGTACAATTATTTTTGGTACAATTATTTGAATGATTATTCAGTTATCAAAATAATAGATTTTTTTGTCAGCTTGCTTGAATGGAATCATTTAATTTGCTCTATTTTGGTCTGTAAAATATTTTTTATAAGGTCTTGACTTACTATGCAAAGTGTCTTAGATGACTTAGGTTGTGAATTGGCACTGCATAAATAAAACTGAACTGCAGTGAATTAATCTACTAATAACTGCAGCTCTAATTGACATTTTCAGCTTGTTTAAAAAAGACACAGTAGCTATGATTAACCTTTCAGCTGGCATTGAGATAATGGACGATTTGTAATGAAGCAATGAGTTATTCCTTTACAAAAACAGAGGAAAAGTTGCTTAAAATATCACTGGTGGATCAAAAGAGTCATGCTGTGTGAATTTTCGTGTCCATGTGCTCAGTGACGAGTTTCTGGAGCTGTGTCTTGTCCTGGTTCTTCCTGTGGCACCTGCTCTGGTTGTCCATAATGCAGCTGAGACACTATCTGTTCATCGGGACGCTCAACCCCAAACTCAACCGGCTGGCCGATAGTGACCCCCAGCTGGGTAACACACCGCAGACACTGAGCCTCTTTATCGCGTATATTAACTGCCTGTGACACCACTACACTCTCATTCTATTTTTTTTCTCCATGTCTCTCCCTTAGTAAGTCAGTACACCAATGCTTTCGCCGTGACCCAGCTGTTTGGGGTTCTGTGTGCTCCCTGGAACGGACTCATCATGGACAGACACAAGGGGAAACCTCTGGCTGCTGGTAAATCACCGACTGCTGTTAAGTAGTTTGCATGTCTGCAGCAAATCAACTCCCCTCACTCCTTGATGGATGGATGGATGGATGGATGGATGGATGGATGGATAGATGGATAGATGGATAGATAGATAGATAGATAGATAGATAGACAGACAGACAGACAGACAGACAGACAGACAGACAGACAGACAGACAGACAGATAGATACATAGATTTACATAGCAGCTTACATACAACAACATAAATAACAAAAAGACAGAATTTAAAAATCTATAGAAATACTAAATATAATTCTTTTTATTTACTCCTCCTGCTGCAGGAGAAACCGAGCAGGAGGCCGACCTGCGCTCTTCCTGCCTGTCTCTGTTCCTGACGTCGCTGCAGTGCCTCCTCTTTTCTGTTTGCGCCTCCATCCCTGTCCTCCCGCTGCAGTACCTCACCTTCATCCTGCAGGTCCTCAATCGCTCCTTCCTCTACGGGGGGAACGCAGCCTTCATCAGCATCGCGTGAGTCACAGACAAAAGAGGAAAAGTTTGTACATTAGGGAAAATTTTAGCTACTCTGAGTGTATAAAATTTTATGTTGTTTTGAACTTCTACATTTTAGAAAGAGAGTAATATTGGCCTCTACTCCACTATATTTCATACATACACTCACCGGTCACTTTATTAGATACTTCTGTTCAATTGCTTGTTAACACAAATAGCTAATCACATGGTCACAACTCAATGTATTTAGGCATGTAGACAAGGTCAAGACAACTTTCTGAAGTTCAAACTGAGCATCAGAATGGGGAGGAAAGGGGATTTAAATTACTTTGAACGTGGCATGGTTGTTGGTGCCAGACGGGCTGGTGTGAGTACTTCAGAAACTGCTGATCTATTGGGATTTTCACGCACAACCATCTCTAGGGTTTACAGATAATGGTCTGAAAAAGAGAAAATATCCAGTGAGTGGCAGCTGTGGGGACAAAAATGCCTTGTTGATGTGAGAGGTCAGAGGAGAATGGGCAGACTGGTTGGAGATGATAGAGAGGCAACAGTAACTCAAATAACCACTCGTTACAACGAAGGAATGCAGAATACCATCTCTGAACGCACAACACATCGAACCTTGAAGAAGATGGGTTACAGCAGCAGAAGACCACACCAGGGTAAGAACTGGAAACTGAGACTACAATTCGCACAGACTCACCAAAATTAGACAATAGAAGACTGGAAAAATGTTGCCTGGTCTGATGGTCTGAATTTTATTCTAAACAACATGAAAGCATGGATCTACCCTGCATTGTGTCAATGGTTCAGGCTGGTGGTGGTGTAATGGTGTGGGGGATATTTTCTTGGCACACTCTGGGCCCCTTAGTACCAACTGAGCATGGTTTAAACACCACAGCCTACCTGAGTACTGTTGCTAACCATGTCCATCCCTTTATGAGCACAGTGTACCATCTTCTGATGGCGACTTCTAGCAGAATAATGCACCGTGTCACAGAGCTCAAATCATCTCAAACTGGTTTCCTGAACATGACAATGAGTTCACTGTACTCAAATGGCCTCCACAGTCACCAGATCTCAATCCATGAATAGAGCACCGTTGGGATGTGTTGGAATGGGAGACTGGCATCATGGATGTGCAGCCGATAAATCTGCAGCAACTGTATGATGCTATAGTGTCAATATTGACCAAAATCTCTGAGGAATGTTTCCAACACTGTTGAAAGTACGCCATGAAGAATTGAGGCAGTTCTGAAGGCAAAGGGGGTTCAACCTTTTAATAGCAAGGTGTACCTAATAAAGTGGTCAGTGAGTGCATACTAGTCACTGGTTACTTCACAAGCTTTTAAACCGAGAAAAACATGATGAGTTTACACAACATACTGTTGAAATGTAAACCAATGGTTGACTTACAAGGAAAAAGGAGGAAAAATTAACACACATTTTGTCAAAAATCACTAGATTTATTGTTTCAGTTTGGAACAGGTGCACAATGCATTTCACTGCGCATTATGCTATGTATAATTGTGTTTGTGATCAATAAAGGTCTTGAATCTTCTTCTCCCATTAATCATTCCACAACCCATTTTGACAGATATGGGGCTGGTTTCATTGAGACAAGTTCTATTTGTCTATATTTGTTCTTGGAGTAGTCTAACGCAAGCTTTAAAAAAATAAAGACTGACTTACTTAAAAACTTACCCATGTTAGCCTCAGCTCTCTAGTGTGACCTGTGTTTCCATGGTAACACATTTGCGAGCAAAAAGATGGAAAATATGGCTTGTGTTTGCTGATAATATTGTCAAACAAATAAGAGAATGAAAGAAAACTGTGGTCTTCATTTGTTTCAGGATGTTTTAGTGTTGTTGCATTCTTTTCTGAATTTTATCAGTAAAATATCCTTGAAACTAAACAATTCTTCAAGGAAGCAGAAGTTTTTCTCTGTCTCTGTGTAGATTATCAGTCACCAGGCCACTGTTTTACCTTGTGGAATGTCCTTGAGAATCCATAACAGTCCAGTTTCTTTTTACTGAAGCACCAGGAAGTACTTCCTTGTTTAGTCAGGAATGTTTTCAAAAGTTCTAATTTACCAAAAAATCATAGCCAATTAGTTGAAAAAAAAACTATTAATATTCATAGTTTATTATTAAAAAGTTTCAAGCTAATCAGATATGCAACAACTCTACTGTGTGGCATTATGGGAAGTGTAGGAGCCATTAAGACTGCTCAGGACTAAATGTCAAAACTTCTTTGATGCTGCTGCAGACAAAAAGAAAAAATTCTCACAAGCCTTGCATGTTTAAGTTTCACTCGGTGTTCAGTCACTGCAGGGTTTCTTCTCACCAGACACTTTATTAAGAGCTTTTTATCTCATTTTGTCTCTCAGTTTTCCATCCTGTCACTTTGGGAAGCTTTACGGTCTGGTGATGTCTCTCTCGGCTATCATCTCCCTGCTGCAATATCCCTGTTTCGCCCTGGTCGAAGGAGCTCTGGATGGAAACCACTTTTATGTAAGTGCTCCATAAAGTTTAGGAAAGAAATGAAGCGACGGGTGAATATAGAAACCTTGAGAAGGACACATTTAATCAGAGTGTATGAATCCTCGTTACTCTGCTGATATCAGATAAATGAAAGCTGTGGATCTGTTCCAGGTGGACATCGCTCTCACTCTCCTCACTCTGCTGGTCTTTATTCATCCCGTCTACATCTTCATCCACTGCAGGAAAGAAGCCAGCAGGAGGAAGAACAACACTCAGGCCAGTCACCCATGACTCCAGAACGAAAACTACAGAGACTTTGTTCACGCAAAAGTTTTAGTTTGCATCACATGATTAGTTTTACATTTCATTTCATCTATTTCATTTTACATTTAATTTGAAATTCTGTTCAAACTGTTAATCTTCATTGTTTTTAACTAGAAACTACAAAGGACAATGTATTTTTAAAAATGTTTTTACCAGGGCTGGGACTTTAACACGTTAATTATGATTAATTAAAATAAGGCGTTAAAAAAATAACGCATTTAATCACACCTTTCTCAGTTGCCTAATTTCCGGCCTGATGCACATTTCAGTCTGGTGGGTGGCATTAAACAAACAAACACACACACACACACACACACACACACACACACACACACACACACACACACACACACACACACACACACACAAACACACAAACACACAAACACACACACACACACACACACAAACACAAACCCGTGGCGTGCCTCGACTCACCCCGCCCCATCTCATAACATGAACACGAGGAGCGGACACGCATGTGCCAGCCGCTGCACAGCCCATATAGACTGTAGCCACCAACCAGGTAACACAGAAATGAATCCAGTGTGCTGTTCATAAGCCTCAGTTGCCAATTCACACGGCGCATTTATTTGTCTCTGTTGTGAAGTAGCCTGTCTCATGCAGCGCTAAACAATTAGCCAACGGCCTGTCTGCTTAACAAGCTGGACGACCCATAATAATAATCAATTAATCGACATAATGTGACGTGATGACCTCACAACCAATGTTATTTGGTGAATTGGTACAGCATATGATCAGTATACTATAACTGAATATTTAGTTTGTGTAGGTTTACTATTAGCCTACATTAGGTAGAGGCAACACTTGCTGTGACTTATTTGCTAAATGACAAAAAGAAAAAGTAGCTTTCTGCCTTGTTGTAGCCTAATGTCCATCTCTTTTACTTTACCAAATGTTATGGTACAATGTTTTATTGACCCTTTGTGTGTTAAGATGTTCAAATGAATGCCGTTACAGAAAATGTGTTCCTGATTTTTTTTATTTTTTCAGATCTCACACTGTTACATTAAGGCAACCAGTGGTTCTACATGCCACACAAAGTGCCCTTTCTTTTCCACTAAGCACCTGCCCACCAAAATGTCTGTGCATGCCACTGATGGAAAACACACAAAGAAATGCATATGATGCAGCTTTTAAGTTTAACCCTCGTCGTCCTGCGGGTCAAAATTGACTCGTTTTAAAGTTTGAAAATGTGGAGAAAAAAAAAGAATATTTTCAAAGTGAAACTTATGATGTCCACATTTTCAACATTTTTGGGAAATCTTTAAACATTTTTTGGTGGAAAAACAGAAATGTTAAAAATGTTTAAGAACATTCACATAAAAATCAACCAAAATCCAGCGAATTTCGCTGGATATTACAAGTTTTACTGACATGTATGGAATCACTTTAGATATTTTTAAGATTTTGTTGGAAGGTTTTTACAATTTTTTGAAAATATTTACAAGAATTTTCTTGCCAAATTTGGGGGATTTTTTATTTATTTATTTTTTTAAACAAAACTTTTAAGGGAAAGTGATTAAACCTGAGCTCGTATACGTTAGCTGCGGGACAATAGATGAAAAAAAATGAGCTCTTATACATTAGCTGGGGTACAATGCACAATGCAAAAAATGAGCTCTTAAACATTAGCGGTGATATAACAGATGCAAAAACTGAGCTCTTCAATATTAGCTGTGGTACAACGGATGCAAAAAATGAGCTCATATACATAAGCTGCGGTACAATACACGACGCAAAAAATGAGCTCATATACATTAGCTGCGGTACAATACACAATGCAAAAAATGAGCTCAAACATTAGCTGTGATACAACAGATGCAAAAACTGAGCTCTTCAATATTAGCTGCGGTACAACAGATAAAAAAAATGAGCTCGTATACATTACCTGGGGTACAATACATCGTCTCCCTGCACAGCTTTCAACTTGGCTGGAACACGTTGGCTGGAACACTTTGGCTGGAACACCTGGGCTGGAACACCTGGGCTGGAACACACTTGACATGAGTAGTACATTAGCTTTAACACATTAGCTGTAACATATTAGACCTAATACATTAGCTGCGGTACAACAGATACAAAAAATGAGCTCGTATACATTAGCTAGGGTACAATACAAAATGCAAAAAACGAGCTCGTATACATTAGCTGGGGTACAATACACAATGCAAAAACTGAGCTCTTAAATATTAGCTGGGGTACAAGAGATTCAAAAAATGAGCTCCTATACATTAGCTGGGGTACAATACACAATGCAAAAAATGAGCTCGTGTACATTAGCTGGGGTACAATAGACAATGAAAAAACTGAGCTCTTAAATATTAGCTGCGGTTCAAAAGATTCAAAAAATGAGCTCGTATACATTAGCTGGGGTACAATACACAATGCAAAAACGGAGCTCTTAAATATTAGCTGTGGTACAACAGATTCAAAAAATGAGCTCGTATACATTAGCTGCGGTACAATACACAATGCAAAAAATGAGCTCTTATACATTAGCTGGGGTACAATACACAATGCAAAAAATGAGCTCTTAAACATTAGCTGTGATACAACACATGCAAAAACTGTGCTTTTAAATATTAGCTGCGGTATACAAAAAATGAGCTCGTATACATTAGCTGGGGTACAATACACAATGCAAAAAATGAGCTCGTATACATTAGCTGGGGTACAATACATCCTCTCCCTGCACAGCTTTCAACTTGGCTGGAACACGTTGGCTGGAACACGTTGGCTGGAACACGTTGGCTGGAACACGTTGGCTGGAACACGTTGGCTGGAACACGTTGGCTGGAACACCTGGGCTGGAACACATTGGACATTAGTACATTAGCGTTAACACATTAGCTGTAACACATTAGACCTAATACATTAGCTGCGGTACAACAGATTCAAAAAATGAGCTCGTATACATTAGCTGGGGTACAATACACAATGCAAAAAATGAGCTCTTAAACATTAGCTGTGATACAACAGATACAAAAAATGAGCTCGTATACATTAGCTGGGGGACAATACACAATGGAAAAACGGAGCTCTTAAATATTAGCTGCGGTACAACAGATTCAAAAAATGAGCTTGTATACATTAGCTACGGTTCAACACACTATGCAAAAAATGAACTCATACATTAGCTGGGGTACAATACACTATGCAAAAAATGAGCTCTTAAAAATTAGCTGGGGTACAATACACAATGCAAAAACGGAGCTCTCAAATAGTAGCTGCGGTACAACAGATTCAAAAAATAAGCTCGTATACATTAGCTGCGGTTCAATACAATGCAAAAAATGAGCTCTTATACATTAGCTGGGGTACAATACACAATGCAAAAAATGAGCTCTCAAACATTACCTGGGGTACAATACACAATGCAAAAACTGAGCTCTTAAATATTATCTGCGGTACAACAGATTCAAAAAATGAGCTCGTATACATTAGTTGCGGTACAATACACAATGCAGAAAATGACCTCTTATACATTAGCTGGGGTACAATACACAATGCAAAAAATGAGCTCTTAAACATTAGTTGTGATAAAACATGCAAAAACGGAGCTCTTAAATATTAGCTGTGGTATAGAAAAAATGAGCTCGTATACATTAGCTAGGGTACAATACACAATGCAAAAAATGAGCTGTCAAACATTAGCTGGGGTACAATGCACAATGCAAAAACTGAGCTCTTAAATGTTAGCTGGGGTACAACAGGTTAAAAAAATGAGCTCGTATACATTAGCTGCGGTTCAATACCCTGCAAAAAAGGAGCTCGTATACATTAGCTGGGCTACAATACACAATGCAAAATCCGAGCTCTTAAATATTAGCTGCGGTACAACAGATTCAAAAAATGAGCTCGTATACATTAGCTGGGGTACAATACACAATGCAAAGAATGAGCTCTTAAACATTAGCTGTGATACAACAGATGCAAAAACTGAGCTCTTAAATATGAGCTGCGGTACAACAGATTCAAAAAATGAGCTTGTATACATTAGCTGGGGTACAATACACAATGCAAAGAATGAGCTCTTAAACAGTAGCTGTGATACAACAGATGCAAAAACTGAGCTCTTAAATATTAGCTGCGGTATACAAAAAATGAGCTCATGTACATTAGCTGGGGTACAATACACAATGGAAAAACGGAGCTCTTAAATATTAGCTGCGGTACAACAGATTCAAAAAATGAGCTCGTATATATTAGCTGCGGTTCAACACACTATGCAAAAAATGAACTCATACATTAGTTGGGGTACAATACACAATGCAAAAAATGAGCTCTTAAAAATTAGCTGGGGTACAATACACAATGCAAAAACGGAGCTCTTAAATAGTAGCTGCGGTACAACAGATTCAACAAATGACCTCGTATACATTAGCTGGGGTACAATACACAATGCAAAAAATGAGCTCGTATACATTAGCTGGGGTACAATATACAATGCAAAAACTGAGCTCTTAAATATTAGCTGCGGTACAACAGATTCAAAAAATGAGCTTGTATACATTAGCTGGGGTACAATACACAATGCAAAAACGGAGCTCTTAAATATTAACTGCGGTACAACAGATTCAAAAAATGAGCTCGTATACATTAGCTGGGGTACAATACACAATGCAAAAAATGAGCTCAAACATTAGCTGTGATACAACACATGCAAAAACTGAGCTTGTAAATATTAGCTGCGGTATACAAAAAATGAGCTTGTATACATTAACTGGGGTACAATACACAATGCAAAAAATGAGCTCGTATACATTACCTGGGGTATAATACATCCTCTACCTGCACAGCTTTCAACTTGGCTGGAACACTTTGGCTGGAACACCTGGGCTGGAACACCTGGGCTGGAACACACTTGACATGAGTAGTACATTAGCTTTAACACATTAGCTGTAACACATTAGACCTAATACATTAGCTGCGGTACAACAGATACAAAAAATGAGCTCGTATACATTAGCTGGGGTACAATACACAATGCAAAAAATGAGCTCGTATACATTAGCTGCGGTACAATACACAATGCAAAAAATGAACTCATACATTAGCTGGGGTACAATACACAATGCAAAAAATGAGCTCTTAAACATTAGCTGGGGTACAATACACAATGCAAAAACTGAGCTCTTAAATATTAGCTGCGGTACAATACACAATGAAAAAAATGAGCTCGTATACATTAGCTGGGGTACAATACACAATGAAAAAAATGAGCTCGTATACATTAGCTGGGGTACAATACACAATGCAAAAAACGAGCTCGTATACATTAGCTGGGGTACAATACACAATGCAAAAAATGAGCTCATATACATTAGCTGGACTACAATAGACAATGCAAAAACTGAGCTGTTAAATATTAGCTGCGGTTCAACAGATACAAAAAATGAGCTCGTATACATTAGCTGGGGTACAATACACAATGTAAAGAATGAGCTCTTAAACATTAGCTGTGATACAACAGATACAAAAAATGAGCTCTTATACATTAGCTGGGGGACAATACACAATGGAAAAACGGAGCTCTTAAATATTGGCTGTGGTACAACAGATTCAAAAAATGAGCTTGTATACATTAGCTACGGTTCAACACACTATGCAAAAAATGAGCTCTTATACATTAGCTGGGGTACAATACACAATGCAAAAGATGAGCTCTTAAACATTAGCTGTGATACAACACATTGAAAAACTGAGCTTGTAAATATTAGCTGCGGTATACAAAAAATGAGCTTGTATACATTAGCTGGGGTACAATACACAATGCAAAAAATGAGCTCGTATACATTAGCTAGGGTACAATACACAATGCAAAAACTGAGCTCTTAAATATTAGCTGCGGTACAACAGATTCAAAAAATGAGCTCGCATACATTAGCCGCGGTACAATACACAATGCAAAAAATGAGTTCTTAAACATTAGCTGTGATAAAACAGATGCAAAAACTGAGCTCTTAAATATTAGCTGTGGTATAGAAAAAATGAGCCCGTATACATTAGCTGGGGTACAATGCACAATGCAAAAAGTGAGCTCTTATATTTTAGCTGCGGTAAAACAGATTCAAAAAATGAGCTCATATACATTAGCTGGGGTACAATACACAATGCAAAAACTGAGCTCTTAAATATTAGCTGCGGTACAACAGATTCAAAAAATGAGCTCGTATACATTACCTGCGGTACAACACACAATGTAAAAAATGAGCTCTTGAACATTAGCTGGGGTACAATACACAATGCAAAAACGGAGCTCTTAAATATTAGCTGCGGTACAACAGATTCAAAAAATGAGCTCGTATACATTAGCTGCGGTGCAATACACAATGCAAAAAATGAGCTCTTATACATTAGCTGGGGTACAATACACAATGCAAAAGATGAGCTCTTAAACATTAGCTGTGATACAACACATTCAAAAACAGCTTGTAAATATTAGCTGCGGTATACAAAAAATGAGCTCATATACATTAGCTGGGGTACAATACACAATGCAAAAACCGAGCTCTTAAATATTAGCTGCGGTATACAAAAAATGAGCTCATATACATTAGCTGGGGTACAATACACAATGCAAAGAATGAGCTCTTAAACATTAGCTGTGATACAACAGATGCAAAAACTGAGCTCTTAAATATTAGCTGCAGTACCACAGATTCAAAAAATGAGCGCGTATACATTAGCTGGGGTACAATACACAATGCAAAAAATGAGCTCAAACATTAGCTGTGATAAAACAGATGCAAAAACTGAGCTCTTAAATATTAGCTGTGATATACAAAAAATGAGCTCGTATACATTAGCTGGGGTATAATGCACAATGCAAAAAATGAGCTCTTATACATTAGCTGGGGTATAATGCACAATGCAAAAAGTGAGCTCTTCAATATTAGCTGCGGTACAACAGATACAAAAAATGAGCTCGTATACATTAGCTGGGGTACAATACACACTGTAAAAAATGAGCTCTTATACCTTAGCTGGGGTACAATACATCCTCTCCCTGCACAGCTTTCAACTTGGGTGTAACACGTTGGCTGGAACACGTTGGCTGGAACACGTTGGCTGGAACACGTTGGCTGGAACACGTTGGCTGGAACACCTGGGCTGGAACACCTGGGCTGGAACACCTGGGCTGGAACACCTGGGCTGGAACACACTTGACATGAGTAGTACATTAGCTTTAACACATTAGCTGTAACACATTAGACCTAATACATTAGCTGCGGTACAACAGATACAAAAAATGAGCTCGTATACATTAGCCAGAGTAAAATAGACAATGCAAAAACTGAGCTCTTAAATATTAGCTGCGGTTCAACAGATTCAAAAAATGAGCTCGTATACATTAGCTGCGGTTCAATACAATGCAAAAAATGAACTCTTACATTAGCTGGGGTACAATACACAATGCAAAAAATGAGATCTTAAACATTAGCTGGGGTACAATACACAATGCAAAAATTGAGCCTGTATACATTAGCTGGGGTACAATACACAATTCAAAAACGGAGCTCTTAAATATTAGCTGCGGTATAACAGATTCAAAAAATGAGATCTTAAACATTAGCTAGGGTACAATACACAATGCAAAAAATGAGCTCGTATACATTAGCTGGGGTACAATAGACAATGCAAAAAATGAGCTCTTAAATATTAGCTGCGGTTCAACAGATTCAAAAAATGAGCTCGTATACATTAGCTGCGGTTCAATACAACGCAAAAAATGAACTCATACATTAGCTGGGGTACAATACACAATGCAAAAAATGAGCTCTTATACATTAGCGCTGGTACAATGCACAATGCAAAAAGTGAGCTCTTCAATTTTAGCTGCGGTACAACAGATACAAAAAATGAGCTCGTATACATTAGCTGGGGTACAGTACACACTGTAAAAAATTAGCTCGTATACATTAGCTGGGGTAAAATACACAATGCAAAAAAAGGAGCTCAAATATTAGCTGTGATACAACACGTGCAAAAACTGTGCTTTTAAATATTAGCTACGGTATACAAAAAATGAGCTCGTATACATTAGCTGGGGTACAATACACAATGCAAAAAATGAGCTCGTATACATTAGCTGGGGTATAATACATACTCTACCTGCACAGATTTCAACTTGGCTGGAACATGTTGGCTGGAACACTTTGGCTGGAACACCTGGGCTGGAACACCTGGGCTGGAACACCTGGGCTGGAACACCTGGGCTGGAACACCTGGGCTGGAACACACTTGACATGAGTAGTACATTAGCTTTAACACATTAGCTGTAACACATTAGACCTAATACATTAGCTGCGGTACAACAGATACAAAAAATGAGCTCGTATACATTAGCTGGGGTACAATACACAATGCAAAAAATGAGCTCGTATACATTAGCTGCGGTTCAATACACAATACAAAAAAGGAACTCATACATTAGCTGGGGTACAATACACAATGCAAAAAATGAGCTCTTGAACATTAGCTGGGGTACAACAGATTCAAAAAATGAGCTCGTATACATTATCTGCGGTACAATACACAATGCAAAAAATGAGCTCTTATACATTAGCTGGGGTACAATACACAATGCAAAAGATGAGATCTTAAACATTAGCTGTGATACAACACATTCAAAAACTGAGCTTGTAAATATTAGCTGCGGTATACAAAAAATGAGCTCGTATACATTAGCTGGGGTACAATACACAATGCAAAAACGGAGCTCTTAAATATTAGCTGGGGTACAACAGGTTAAAAAAATGAGCTCGTATACATTAGCTGGGGTACAATACACAATGCAAAAAATGAGCTCGTATATATTAGCTGGGGTACAATACACAATGCAAAAACCGAGCTCTTAAATATTAGCTGCGGTACAACAGATTCAAAAAATGAGCGCGTATACATTAGCTGGGGTACAATACACAATGCAAAGAATGAGCTCTTAAACATTAGCTGTGATACAACAGATGCAAAAACTGAGCTCTTAAATATTAGCTGTGGTCTCCAAAAAATGAGCTCGTATACATTAGCTGGGGGACAATACACAATGGAAAAACGGAGCTCTTAAATATTAGCTGCAGTACAACAGATACAAAAAATGAGCTCGTATACATTAGCTGCGGTTCAATACAATGCAAAAAATGAGCTCTTATACATTAGCTGGGGTACAATACACAATGCAAAAACTGAGCTCTTAAATATTAGCTGCGGTACAACAGATTCAAAAAATGAGCTCGTATACATTAGCTGCGGTACAATACACAATGCAAAAAATGAGCTCATATATTAGCTGGGGTACAATACACAATGCAAAAAATGAGATCTTAAATATTAGCTGCGGTACAACAGATTCAAAAAATGAGCTCGTATACATTAGCTGAGGTACAATACACAATGCAAAAAATGAGCTCTTAAACATTAGCTGTGATAAAACAGATGCAAAAACTGAGCTCTTAAATATTAGCTGTGGTATAGAAAAAATGAGCTCATATATATAAGCTGGGGTATAATGCACAATGTAAAAAATGAGCTCTTATACATTAGCTGAGGTACAATACACAATGCAAAAGATGAGATCTTAAACATTAGCTGTGATACAACACATTCAAAAACTGAGCTTGTAAATATTAGCTGCGGTATACAAAAAATGAGCTCGTATACATTAGCTGCGGTACAATACACAATGCAAAAAATGAGCTCTTATATATTAGCTGGGGTACAATACACAATGCAAAAAATGAGATCTTAAATATTAGCTGCGGTACAACAGATTCAAAAAATGAGCTCGTATACATTAGCTGAGGTACAATACACAATGCAAAAAATGAGCTCTTAAACATTAGCTGTGATAAAACAGATGCAAAAACTGAGCTCTTAAATATTAGCTGTGGTATAGAAAAAATGAGCTCATATATATAAGCTGGGGTATAATGCACAATGTAAAAAATGAGCTCTTATACATTAGCTGAGGTACAATACACAATGCAAAAGATGAGATCTTAAACATTAGCTGTGATACAACACATTCAAAAACTGAGCTTGTAAATATTAGCTGCGGTATACAAAAAATGAGCTCGTATACATTAGCTGGGATACAATACACAATGCAAAAAATGAGCTCTTATACATTAGCTGGGGTACAATACACAATGCAAAAACGAAGCTCTTAAATATTAGCTGGGGTACAACAGGTTAAAAAAATGAGCTCGTATAATTTAGCTGCGGTACAATACACAAGGCAAAAAATGAACTCGTATACATTAGCTGGGGTAATATACACAATGCAAAAGATGAGCTCTTAAACAATAGCTGTGATACAACACATGCAAAAATTGAGCTTGTAAATATTAGCTGCGGTATACAAAAAATGAGCTCATATACATTAGCTGGGGTACAATACACAATGCAAAAACGGAGCTCTTAAATATTAGCTGGGGTACAACAGGTTAAAAAAATGAGCTCGTATACATTAGCTGGGGTACAATACACAATGCAAAAACCGAGCTCTTAAATATTAGCTGCGGTACAACAGATGCAAAAACTGAGCTCTTAAATATTAGCTGTGGTCTCCAAAAAATGAGCTCGTATACATTAGCTGGGGGACAATACACAATGGAAAAACGGAGCTCTTAAATATTAGCTGCAGTACAACAGATTCAAAAAATGAGCTCGTATACATTAGCTGCGGTTCAATACAATGGGTAAAATAGACAATGCAAAAACTGAGCTCTTAAATATTAGCTGCGGTTCAACAGATTCAAAAAATGAGCTCGTATACATTAGCTGCGGTTCAATACAATGCAAAAAATGAACTCTTACATTAGCTGGGGTACAATACACAATGCAAAAAATGAGATCTTAAACATTAGCTGGGGTACAATACACAATGCAAAAGATGAGCCTGTATACATTAGCTGGGGTACAATACACAATGCAAAAAATGAGCTCGTATACATTAGCTGCGGTTCAATACAATGCAAAAAATGAACTCATACATTAGCTGGGGTACAATACACAATGCAAAAAATGAGATCTTAAACATTAGCTGTGATAAAACAGATGCAAAAACTGAGCTCTTAAATATTAGCTGTGGTATAGAAAAAATGAGCTCGTATATATTAGCTGGGGTATAATGCACAATGCAAAAAATGAGCTCTTATACATTAGCGCTGGTACAATGCACAATGCAAAAAGTGAGCTCTTCAATTTTAGCTGCGGTACAACAGATACAAAAAATGAGCTCGTATACATTAGCTGGGGTCCAATACACACTGTAAAAAATGAGCTCGTATACATTAGCTGGGGTACAATACACAATGCAAAAAAGGAGCTCAAACATTAGCTGTGATACAACACATGCAAAAACTGTGCTTTTAAATATTAGCTCCGGTATACAAAAAATGAGCTCGTATACATTAGCTGGGGTATAATACATCCTCTACCTGCACAGCTTTCAACTTGGCTGGAACATGTTGGCTGGAACACCTGGGCTGGAACACACTTGACATGAGTAGTACATTAGCTTTAACACATTAGCTGTAACACATTAGACCTAATACATTAGCTGCGGTACAACAGATACAAAAAATGAGCTCGTATACATTAGCTGGGGTACAATAGACAATGCAAAAACTGAGCTGTTAAATATTAGCTGCGGTTCAACAGATTCAAAAAATGAGCTCGTATACATTAGCTGCGGTTCAATACAATGCAAAAAATGAACTCTTACATTAGCTGGGGTACAATACACAATGCAAAAAATGAGATCTTAAACATTAGCTGGGGTACAATACACAATGCAAAAAATGAGCTCTTGAACATTAGCTGTGGTACAATACACAATGCAAAAACTGAGCTCTTAAATATTAGCTGCGGTACAACAGATTCAAAAAATGAGCTCATATACATTACCTGCGGTACAATACACAATGCAAAAAATGAGCTCTTGAACATTAGCTGGGGTACAATACACAATGCAAAAAATGAGATCTTAAACATTAGTTGGGGTACAATACACAATGCAAAAACTGAGCTCTTAAATATTAGCTGCGGTACAACAGATTCAAAAAATGAGCTCGTATACATTAGCTGGGGTACAATACACAATGCAAAAAATGAGCTTGTATACATTAGCTGGGGTACAATACACAATGCAAAAACGGAGCTCTTAAATATTAGCTGCGGTACAACAGATTCAAAAAAATGAGCTCGTATACATTAGCTGCGGTAATATAGACAATGCAAAAAATGAGCTCATACATTAGCTGGGGTACAATACACAATGCAAAAAATGAGCTCTTAAACATTAGCTGTGATAAAACAGATGCAAAAACTGAGCTCTTAAATATTAGCTGTGGTATAGAAAAAATGAGCTCATATATATTAGCTGGGGTATAATGCACAATGCAAAAAATGAGCTCTTATACATTAGCGCTGGTACAATGCACAATGCAAAAAGTGAGCTCTTCAGTTTTAGCTGCGGTACAACAGATACAAAAAATGAGCTCGTATACATTAGCTGGGGTACAATACACAATGCAAAAAAGGAGCTCAAACATTAGCTGTGATACAACACGTGCAAAAACTGTGCTTTTAAATATTAGCTACGGTATACAAAAAATGAGCTCATATACATTAGCTGGGGTACAATACACAATGCAAAAAATGAGCTCGTATACATTAGCTGGGGTATAATACATCCTCTACCTGCACAGCTTTCAACTTGGCTGGAACATGTTGGCTGGAACACTTTGGCTGGAACACCTGGGCTGGAACACCTGGGCTGGAACACCTGGGCTGAAACACACTTGACATGAGTAGTACATTAGCTTTAACACATTAGCTGTAACACATTAGACCTAATACATTAGCTGCGGTACAACAGATACAAAAAATGAGCTCGTATACATTAGCTGGGGTACAATACACAATGCAAAAAATGAGCTCGTATACATTAGCTGGGGTACAATAGACAATGCAAAAAATGAGCTCTTGAACATTAGCTGTGGTACAATACACAATGCAAAAAATGAGCTCTTATACATTAGCTGGGGTACAATACACAATGCAAAAAATGAGCTCTTATACATTAGCTGGGGTACAATACACAATGCAAAAGATGAGCTCTTAAACATTAGCTGTGATACAACACATGCAAAAATTGAGCTTGTAAATATTAGCTGCGGTATAATAAAAATGAGCTCATATACATTAGCTGGGGTACAATACACAATGCAAAAACGGAGCTCTTAAATATTAGCTGGGGTACAACAGGTTAAAAAAATGAGCTCGTATACATTAGCTGGGGTACAATACACAATGCAAAAAATGAGCTGTTAAATATTAGCTGCGGTTCAACAGATTCAAAAAATGAGCTCGTATACATTAGCTGCGGTTCAATACACAATGCAAAAAAGGAACTCATACATTAGCTGGGGTACAATACACAATGCAAAAAATGAGCTCTTAAACATTAGCTGGGGTACAATACACAATGCAAAAATGAGCTCTTGAACATTAGCTGTGGTACAATACACAATGCAAAAACTGAGCTCTTAAATATTAGCTGCGGTACAACAGATTCAAAAAATGAGCTCGTATACATTAGCTGCGGTACAATACACAATGCAAAAAATGAGCTCTTATACATTAGCTGGGGTACAATACACAATGCAAAAAATGAGATCTTAAACATTAGTTGGGGTACAATACACAATGCAAAAACTGAGCTCTTAAATATTAGCTGCGGTACAACAGATTCAAAAAATGAGCTCGTATACATTAGCTGGGGTATAATACACAATGCAAAAAATGAGCTTGTATACATTAGCTGGGGTACAATACACAATGCAAAAACGGAGCTCTTAAATATTAGCTGCGGTACAACAGATTCAAAAAATGAGCTCGTATACATTAGCTGCGGTAATATAGACAATGCAAAAAATGAGCTCATACATTAGCTGGGGTACAATACACAATGCAAAAAATGAGCTCTTAAACATTAGCTGTGATAAAACAGATGCAAAAACTGAGCTCTTAAATATTAGCTGTGGTATAGAAAAAATGAGCTCATATATATTAGCTGGGGTACAATACACAATGCAAAAAATGAGCTCTTGAACATTAGCTGTGGTACAATACACAATGCAAAAACTGAGCTCTTAAATATTAGCTGCGGTACAACAGATTAAAAAAATGAGCTCATATACATTACCTGCGGTACAATACACAATGCAAAAAATGAGCTCTTGAACAATAGCTGGGGTACAATACACAATGCAAAAACTGAGCTCTTAAATATTAGCTGCGGTACAACAGATTCAAAAAATGAGCTGGTATACATTAGCTGCGGTACAATACACAATGCAAAAAATGAGCTCGTATACATTAGCTGGGGTATAATACATCCTCTACCTGCACAGCTTTCAACTTGGCTGGAACATGTTGGCTGGAACACTTTGGCTGGAACACCTGGGCTGGAACACACTTGACATGAGTAGTACATTAGCTTTAACACATTAGCTGTAACACATTAGACCTAATACACTAGCTGCGGTACAACAGATACAAAAAATGAGCTCGTATACATTAGCTGGGGTACAATAGACAATGCAAAAACTGAGCTGTTAAATATTAGCTGCGGTTCAACAGATTCAAAAAATGAGCTCGTATACATTAGCTGCGGTTCAATACACAATGCAAAAAAGGAACTCATACATTAGCTGGGGTACAATACACAATGCAAAAAATGAGCTCTTAAACATTAGCTGGGGTACAATACACAATGCAAAAAATGAGCTCTTGAACATTAGCTGTGGTACAATACACAATGCAAAAACTGAGCTCTTAAATATTAGCTGCGGTACAACAGATTCAAAAAATGAGCTCATATACATTACCTGCGGTACAATACACAATGCAAAAAATGAGCTCTTAAACATTAGCTGGGGTACAATACACAATGCAAAAAATGAGCTCTTGAACATTAGCTGGGGTACAATACACAATGCAAAAACTGAGCTCTTAAATATTAGCTGCGGTAATACAGATTCAAAAAATGAGCTCGTATTCATTAGCTGCGGTACAATACACAATGCAAAAAATGAGCTCTTATACATTAGCTGGGGTACAATACACAATGCAAAAACTGAGCTCTTAAATATTAGCTGCGGTACAACAGATTCAAAAAATGAGCTCGTATACATTAGCTGCGGTAATATAGACAATGCAAAAAATGAGCTCATACATTAGCTGGGGTACAATACACAATGCAAAAAATGAGCTCTTAAACATTAGCTGTGATAAAACAGATGCAAAAACTGAGCTCTTAAATATTAGCTGTGGTATAGAAAAAATGAGCTCATATATATTAGCTGGGGTATAATGCACAATGCAAAAAATGAGCTCTTATACATTAGCGCTGGTACAATGCACAATGCAAAAAGTGAGCTCTTCAGTTTTAGCTGCGGTACAACAGATACAAAAAATGAGCTCGTATACATTAGCTGGGGTACAATACACAATGCAAAAAATGAGCTCGTATACATTAGCTGGGGTACAATACACAATGCAAAAAATGAGCTCAAACATTAGCTGTGATACAACACGTGCAAAAACTGTGCTTTTAAATATTAGCTGCGGTATACAAAAAATGAGCTCATATACATTAGCTGGGGTACAATACACAATGCAAAAAATGAGCTCGTATACATTAGCTGGGGTATAATACATCCTCTACCTGCACAGCTTTCAACTTGGCTGGAACACGTTGGCTGGAACACGTTGGCTGGAACACCTGGGCTGGAACACCTGGGCTGGAACACACTTGACATGAGTAGTACATTAGCTTTAACACATTAGCTGTAACACATTAGACCTAATACATTAGCTGCGGTACAACAGATACAAAAAATGAGCTCG